>NC_139513.1:288597298-288633031 GCF_947247035.1 Vipera ursinii
CAAACATTGTGAGGCTTAACGTGGCAACTGTGAAGGAAGCAAACTCCTGGGGCTTCTAATTGGCAGGGGCCTGCCTCCCATTCAATTGCATTCAGCCTCAGCTTCTATTCACCTGCATTTGGAGTTTACAGGGGAGAAAAATTACCGGAACACTCGTAGACCACCAGTCTGGATATTATGCACAGCGGCTGTTTTTACACTTGTAACATCTCGTCGACCCTGGAAGGTACAGCTGTTTACACTTGTAAGAGTGTCAGATAAGCAAGTGCTGATTTTTATTTATTTTTTTCAGAGGTAGAAGGAGCACAGATCCGTGGTTTGCTTAACTCTCAGAATTTGGAAACTTCACAGAAAAAAATAATAAAAAATAAAAATAAGAACAATTAACAGCACATTTCTGTTAATATTACCGGTTGGAAGAAAACTCGCCGCAAGGGAAACTTGCTAACTGGAGAGATGGAAAACATTTAGAACATGGAGTCGTAATAGAATGGCGGAAGGAAACTTGGAGGTCTCCTGCTCCTGGGGTCCCCAACCTGTGGGCCGCGGAAAAGGCTGGCAAGTGCGTGCACGTGTGTGTACATGCACGCTCACACCCCCACTCGCACTAGCGCCCGCCTGGCAAAAACTGGGCAGGCCTAGTCCGTGTCACATCTGCAACTTCTGAAGGCAAGCTATTCCACTGGTTTTTAAAGATTAGAACTCACCATTGCCTGGTAATTATTTATTTATTTATTTATTTTATTTTAATCCCATTTACATCCCGCCCTTCTCCGAAGACTCAGGGCGGCTTACAATCTAAGCAAAAATCAAACGTGCTTAGCAATAGCCTTCATTCTATGTATATACCTGCTTATTAGGGCTTTCACCCCCCCCAAGCGACATTATTACAAAGTCAGCTTATTGCCCCCAACGATCTGGGTCCTCATTTTACCTACCTCAGAAGGATGGAAGGCTGAGTCAACCTTGAGCCTGGTGGGATGCAAACTTGCACTAATTGCAGGCAGCTGGTGTTACTTAAGGAGGCATTAGACCACTGCTCCACCAAGGCTCTTAGTTCAAAGTCACCCATCTGGCTTTCATGCCTAAGGTGGGGCTAGAACTCACCATTGCCTGGTGATTGGCTCAAAGTCACCCAGCTGGTTTTCATGCCTAAGGTGGGACTAGAACTCGCCATCGCCTGGTGATTGGCTCAAAGTCACCCATCTGGCTTTCATGCCTAAGGTGGGGCTAGAACTCACCATGTCCTGGTGATTGGCTCAAAGTCACCCATCTGGCTTTCATGCCTAAGGTGGGGCTAGAACTCACCATGGCCTGGTGATTGGCTCAAAGTCACCCAGCTGGCTTTCATGCCTAAGGTGGGCTAGAACTCACCATCGCCTGGTGATTGGCTCAAAGTCACCCATCCGGCTTTCATGCCTAAGGTGGGACTAGAACTCACCATTGCCTGGTGATTGGCTCAAAGTCACCCATCTGGCTTTCATGCCTAAGGTGGGACTTGAACTCGTCATCGCCTGGTGATTGGCTCAAAGTCACCCATCTGGCTTTCATGCCTAAGATGGGACTAGAACTCACCATCGCCTGGTGATTGGCTCATAGTCACCCATCCGGCTTTCATGCCTAAGGTTGAACTAGAACTCTAGAAACTGTAATCTCCCAGGTTCTAGCCAGGTGCACTAACCATGGGCTAACCAAATTGTACCTCCACCAATGTCAGCTGACAGACAAAGTCCTTTCAAATTTTTCTTGCTAGTGAAAAATTAAAAATTAAAAATTAAAAGCAAAGCCTTTGCCACTGAAGGAAAGCGGGGATGAAATCCCAACTAAATCAATTGAACAACAACAACAAAAAGAGATCATCCCCAAATTATGGTATGAAATATTACCTTTAATAAAAAAGATGGATCTGAATGAAATGTTGGAAAGGTCTTTGTAGTGCTTAACATTAAATACAGACAGTCCTGTATGCTGCTCAGTGAGAAATTTGTAAAGTGAATTTTGCCCCCATTTTAGTTTAGGTAAAGGTAAAGGTAAAGGTTCCCCCGCACATGTGTGCTAGTCGTTTCCGACTCTAGGGGCCGGTGCTCATCTCTGTTTCAAAGCCGAAGAGCCAGCGCTTGTCCGAGGACGTCTCCGTGGTCATGTGGCCGGCATGACTAGACGCCAAAGGTGCACAGAACGCTGTTACCTTCCCACCGTAGTGGTCCCTATTTTTCTACTTGCATTTTTACGTGCTTTCGAACTGCTAGGTTGGCAGAAGCTGGGACGAGTAAAAGGCGCTCACTCTGTTACGCGGCACTTGGGATTCAACCCGCCAAACTGCCGACCTTCTGATCGACAAGCTCAGCGTCCTAAGCCACTGAGCCACCGCGTTCCCATTTTAGTTTAGATAACCTTTACTGTATTTTTCCCTCGTGGGCACAATGGCACACATTAAAAATGAATCTGAGTTGCTTCCTCTCAAAGTGTACACACACATGACACACATTTAAAACATACTGTACACAACATACGTACCGATCTACACCCTTACATATAAGTAACATATAAACATTATTCACTGTCCGTTTTGAATACACTTACGACTTTTCTCACCACCTTTGTTAAGTGCAGTTGTTAAATTAGTAATACGGTTCTGAAGGGAATCTGGTTTCCCCGTTGACTCTCCAAAGGAGATCACATGACCCGGGAAACCCGTCATAAATAGGAGTCAGTTGGCCAAGTGTGTGAATTTGGATCATCTGACCGTGGGGATGCTTCAATGGTCATACGTGTGAAAGCGGTCCTAAGTCCCTTTTTTCCCCCTTGCCATCGTAACTTTGAATGGTCGCTAAATGGACTGTTGTAAGTCAAGGACTACCCCAGTTGGACAAAGGGGTTTCAGCCCTTGAGTTCTTCAGCTGCTATTTTTCAAGAAAGCTGCAGGGAACAGTTGCAAACCGTTCGAAATTGGAAGGGCTTGGGAAGCATTAAACCCTTCTGTTTGTTTTCAAACAGCATGGATTTTTGAGCATGGATTTTTATTTTCCCCTCGTCTTTGATCTAACAGAGCAATGTTACTCCTTGCTCAATCCGCCAGGAATCTCTCCCTTTAGAACTTGCCATAGTTTAATATTTCCAACACACTCACCTTCCCAGCTTTTTTTTTTTTTTTGTCTTTCAAAAGAAGCCAAAGCAACATCACTCCCTCTCTGTGCTGAAGAAATTCACTCCCTGGATAACTCTTTCACTTTTTGCAGAGATATACTTAATTTTTTTTTATATCATTTGGGCTTAATGCTGCTGCCGTGATGGGTTTTCCCAGCTCACTAAGGGAGGTGGTTGTAACGTTGTGTGGGGTGTGTATGAATGTATGCGCCTCCAGGAATGTAATAATAATAATAATGATAAAGAAGTTGGAAGGGAGCTTGGAGGTCATCTAGTCCAACCCCCTGCTCAGGCAGGAAAGCCAATACCATTTCAGACAAATGGCTGTCCAGTCTTTTCTTAAAGACTTTGAGTGCTGGAGCATTTGCTGCTGTGTAGGCAAGCACTGGGTAGTGCTTTGAGAAATGATTTTTTAAAAAAATAATAATAATTAAGCTGCCTGTTCCTCTCTTGCCTTAACCATTTTAGAACCGTCTTTTCTTAACCTTAACCTGTATTTTTACACTTTGCAGTTCCTTAACATTTGCTAGCTCCAATTACCTTAATTGCACTTCTGCAGTCAGTGCTCGGTTGCCAAAATACCAGGAAGGGGAGGAGAACACACAGTGATTTTGTGGAGTGTAGACTCTGGTGGAATGTAATCTAGACTCTCAAAAGAGAGAGGACACCTCTCAAATAGTGAAAAGGCAGCAAAGTTTGGAATGACTGGTAGAAAGGAGCCAAATTCATGTCTAGTTTAATGAAGAGAAAGACGAGGGGTGACATCATAGCAGTGTTCCAATCTCTCAGGGGCTGCCCCAAAGAAGAGGGAGTCAAGCTGTTCACCAAAGCGCCTGAAGGCAGGACAAGAAGCAACGGATGGAAACCAATCAAGGAGAGAAGCAACTGACAACTAAGGAGAAACTTCCTGACAGTGAGAACAATTCATCAGTGGAACAATTTGCCTCCAGAAGTTGTGGGTGCTTCAACACTGGAAGATTTTAAGAAGAGACTGGACAGCCATTTGTCTGAAATGGTATAGGCTTTCCTGCCTGAGCAGGGGGTTGGTCTAGATGACTTCCAAGGGCCCTCCTAACATCATCATCATCGTTGTTGTTGTTATTATTGTTGTTGTTATTATTATTCGAATACAACTTCATAATGACTTGGTAAGACCAAATTTAGAACACTGCATTCAGTTTTGGTCACCACAATGTAAAAACAGATGTTGAGACACTAGAATGAGTGCAGAGATGATTAAGGGATGGGAGGCTAAAGATATGAAGAACAGTTGCTGGAATTGGGTATGTCTAGTCCAGGGGTGTCAAACTGCCGGCCTGCAGGCCAGACGTGTCATCTGGAAGCCATGCCCACCCCATTGCCGGCAATGGCAAAACTCTCCCGATACATTGTGTGACGTCACGCGACGTCACGAGTTTGACATGTCTGGTTTAGTCTAATGAAAACAAAGGACTAGGGGTGACAAGATAGCAGTCTTCCAACATCTCAGGGGATGCCACAAAGAAGAGGGAGTCAAGCTATTCTCCAAAGCACCCGAAGGCAGGACAAGAAGCAACGGATGGAAATTAGTCAAAGAGAGAAGCAACCTAGGGATATCCTGACAGTGAGGACAATTCATCAATGGACCAACTTGCCTCCAGAAGTTGTAGGTGCTCCAACACTAGATGTTTTTTTAAGAAGAAATTGGACAACCTTTTGTCTGAAATGGTTTCTCCTGCCTGAGCAAGCGGGCTGGACCAGAAGACTTCCAAGGTCCCTTTCAATTCCGTTATTCTGTTCTGTAGAATGAAGAGGGCCCCACTTTAACAATTCACAAAGTATATTGAGAGTTCTGCAGATAATTGCTTTATTCTGGCAAGATTCTGTCTGTAGGCAAACAACAATGAAGGAATTAGTCAGACGAAGTAACTCCATGTGTCATTCTTGGTTCTGGGGCCCAACATCTGTTTTGTCAGTAGTTTCTTTACGAGGCCCTGGGACCCAAGAAGAAGTGTAGAATAGTATGATCAATCATTAATAACATCCAGAGTAGTAAAGTGGCTCCGCTTCAGAAGTTGTTGTTTTGCTTCAGCCTTCAGTTAGCATCTATTTTCAGGTTCTCAACTGGTTCATCGTAGGAAGGAAGGTCCAGCAGGAAACCTCATGCTACAGGGTCAGAGAGAAATCAATGGCAAAAGAGTTTCACATTGTTGTCTAGAAAACAGCTTTTTTTTGTACTCAGAAACTCTCCAGGCGATGACTTAGCTGGAGGAAAACCTTACTTTCATTTTGCAGTATCTCCTCCTTCTCCTTTAAAAAGAGAAAGGTAAAGGTTGCTATGACCTAGGGGAGGGGTAGGCAACCTCGGCTCTTTTATGACTCATGGACTTCAACTCCCAGAATTCCTGAGCCAGCATATCTGGCTCAGGAATTCTGGGAGTTGAAGTCCATGAGTCATAAAAGAGCCGAGGTTGCCTACCCCTGACCTAGGGGGTCAAGACAATGCAGGCTCTAGCGAGAGCTTTATTTCTCTTAAACAGTGTTCCAGCCAACAGCCCTCCAACAACTGGTAAGGCTCTACCCTCATGCTACCCTTGCGCATGCCCAAGATGGCGGACGTGCTCAGCTGAGCTCCGCAAAGAGTTCCAGCGATTGTGGTGTCACTGACATCTTCGGGAGTCCTACAGAGTCCTACAGGGGTGCTGGTGCTTTCCTTCACCCTCTGAGTTGGGGCTAGGATGGATGATAGAAAGGCTGCCGATGCCATTTTTAGCGTCATAGCCCTCCGTTCCTGGAACGGGCCTTGTGAGTTCCGGCGACCTTTGGAAAGGCCTCTGCTCAGGCTGGAAGAGCCACGGCTTGCAGGGCTCCGATCAGCTGATTTTCAGAGCCGATGGAGCTGCGGCTTAGAAGGGTTCCTGGAATGGCAGAAGATTGGCAAATGGAGGAAAAACGGATTAATGTCCGGAGCGGCTGGCATGGAGGAGAGCTGAAGCGCCGTGGCCATTCCGACATGGGGACCCACGGCCTGGCGTTGGAGTGCTGGCGGTTCATGCTGCTGACTGTCGGGCGGCACAGATCACCTTCGTGTTGCCCATGTTTCGTGAAGCCAGCTGGACTCGAGCGTGTTGGTACTTCGCCGGCCGGTGTTAGACCCACTTGGTACCTAGCCCTTTCTTGTTACAGAGAAGAATTTTTCCATAGAATCAAGATCAAGAGAAGTACTAATACCACTTTACAATGCTTTGGTAAGGGCACACCTGGAATACTGCATCCAGTATTGGTCACCACGATGTAAAAAAGATGTTGAGACTCTAGAAATGGTAGAGAGAAGAGCAACAAAGATGATTTGGGGCTAAAACATATAGGGAACGGTTGCTGGAATTGGGTGTTGTGACTCAGGGCCAGCCTGTGGTTTCGGCAGCCGGCTCAGATGTGTCGGATGACTCAGATGAGGGGGAGGAGGACCGTGTGGGAGACGAACCGGTTGATGATGGCGTGGAGGCTTGGCAGAGTTCCCAGCCGGGGCCCTCTTCTCAGCTGCGTGAGCCCGATAGTGCGGAAGATGATGACCCACAGCTGGCCCTGTTCAAGGACGCCTGACGCAGGAGGCAGTCGAGCAGGAACAAACAAAGAAAGAATGTGGGACTCCTCGGGAGGAGGCACAGGGAGACCACGCCCTGAGCTCTCTATAAAAGGAGTGTTTGGGGAGGGGCTGGTTGCTGAAAGCAACTTTTCCGCTTGAGAAGACAAGCTCTAGTGTTTTTGTTAACTGCGTAATAAATCTTGGCGGATGCCTTTTAGCCTTGGACGCTCTCCAGTCTCTTCTTTCTAAATAGGGGTTTGCCTTTACAAGGCCAGAAGAGGGCTGGTTCAGAACAGTTTGCTTTCAGCCACCCACCCCTTATTACTACGATGGAGCAGCTTCTTGCCGAGAATGCCCAGCTCACCCAGCAACTCACTTTGCTGGCAGCTCAGGTGGCACAACTGCAAGCTCAGGTACATGCTGCACCCCCACCCAGGAGGAAATGTCAGATAGCTATGCCGGATAAATTTGCTGGTAAACCAGAACTGTTTCCTGCCTTCCTGGGACAATGCCAGCTTTATATCAGCGTGAGAGCAGCTGATTTCCCCACTGACCGAGATAAGGTGGGATTCATGTTGAGCCTTCTGTCGGGAGATGCAGCTCGTTGGGGCACGCCTCTGTTGGCACAGCCTAGCCCTTTGTTGGATAACTTTGGGGGGTTTTGTGACCATATGCGCCTCATGTACGAGGACCCGATTAAGGCGCAGACTGCCACCCGACGCCTGAAAGCTTTGAGGCAGGGTCAGCGCCCTCTACAGGCCTATATCAGCGATTTCCGGCTGCTTAGCCAGGATTCCGCCTGGAATGAGGCTGCGCTCGTGGATGCCTTTCAGGATGGCTTGTCAGAGGAGATGTTGGATGAGCTGGCCCGTGTGGACATTCCCTCAGACCTGAATGGGCTGATCCATCTTTGTCTGCGGATCGATGCCCGGCTGCAGCAGGGTAAGAGTCGCCGTGCCACCCCACAGACCCCTGTCGCCCCTGTTGTGCGTGAGCCCCCATCCAGAGGGAGGAGCCAATGGAGCTGGGTGCCGCCAGGTCCCGTCTATCGGTGACGGAAATGGACAGACGACGATCGGAGGGGTTGTGTTTTTACTGTGGGGACCCTGGACATTTGGCTGCTTCTTGCCCGAAGAAGCGTCAGCGGGCGTCAGTGACCAAGCCTGCCCCGAGAAAGTCCCCTGCTTTGCTATCGGGAAACGGCCCGAGCCCGATCTAGACGGTGTGAAAGATCGGGCGACCCACAACAACCACGCCGAGCGACGCCGTTCCGACGGTGCCTGTGAACCTCCACGGCATTTGATTCTGGAGGCACGACTGATCCTTCCTGGCAAGCCAGAGGGGATTCCGGTCCATGCCTTAATTGACTCTGGGGCTACCACTAACTTTATGGATTCGGCCTTTGTGGCCAAATGGGCTGTTGCCCAGTGTCCAGTGGATCCGCCCATGCTTGTGGAGACCATCGATGGTCGAGTGCTCCTGTCCGGGCCTATTACGGCCGCCACGCAACCCGTGTGTATGGCCATCAGTACCCATGTGGAGGCCATTCAGTTTTACGTCACTTCGGATCTGCACTTCCCCGTGGTCTTGGGACTGGCGTGGCTCCGGGCGCATGATCCACAGATCTATTGGTCTCAGAACTTGGTCACCTTCCCAAGTTTGCAGTGCGTGGACCACACCCGCCATATCTGTGCCGGCCAGATGGAGGGTTCCTCAGGGGTTTCCTTGCCTCCCGAACTGTCCGACTTTGCTGATGTGTTCAGCGAGTCAGAGGCGGACCAATTACCCCCGCACAGGCCCTATGACTGTTCCATTGATCTAGTCCCTGATGCGCCTCTCCCAGTGGGGCGTTTGTACTCCATGTCGGAGCCCGAGTTGGCTGCATTGCGGGACTTCCTGACAAAGAATTTGGCTCGTGGTTTCATCCGGCCCTCGTCCTCGCCAGTGTCTGCGCCCGTGCTCTTCGTCAAAAAGAAGTCGGGCGAGTTACGGCTTTGCTGTGACTACCGGAAACTCAACGCCATCACGGTGCGTAACCGCTACCCGCTGCCCCTCATCCCCGAGCTCTTGGACCGACTCCGGGAGGCTAAGATCTTCACGAAACTGGACCTGCGTGGAGCTTACAACCTCGTCAGGGTTCGGCCGGGTGATGAGTGGAAGACAGCGTTTGGTACTCGCTATGGACATTTCGAGTACACGGTGATGCCGTTTGGCCTGACCAACGCCCCCGCTGTGTTTCAGCATTTTATGAACGATATCTTTCGGGATCTGTTGGACCAGTTTGTCGTGATTTACCTGGACGACATCCTGATTTACTCCCCGTCGCGTGAAGCGCATCATCAGCATCTCCGTCAGGTCCTGCAGCGCCTCCGGGAACATCGGCTGTTTGCCAAGTTGGAGAAGTGCCAGTTCTACCAGGTGACCATCGATTTCCTGAGTCACCGCATTTCTCCTGAGGGCATCGCCATGGAGCCGAGTAAAGTCGAGTCGTTGCAGAGTTGGCAACCCCCGCATCGCGTGAAGGACGTTCAGTGACTCCTTGGATTTGCCAACTACTATCGGACATTCATCCCTGGCTTTGCTGCCTTGACAGCCCCCCTCACCCGGCTCCTGCAGAAGAAGACTCGGTTCCAGTGGAACGCCCCCGAACAACAGGCGTTCCAAGCTTTGAAGGACGCCTTCATGAAGGAGCCCATCTTGAAGCATCCTGACCCGCAACGGCCGTTTGTCGTGGAGGCGGACGCCTCCGACATTGCCATTGGGGCCGTGTTACTCCAGGCAACGACGCCCAGCAGTACCCTTTTCCCTTGCGCGTATCACTCTCGGAAATTGAACCCCTCGGAGCGAAACTATACCATCTGGGAGAAGGAGCTGCTGGCCATCAAGGCAGCGTTCGAGGCTTGGAGGCATCATCTGGAGGGGGCGCGGCATCAGATCGAGGTCCGGACGGACCACAAGAATCTGGAAAGCCTGCAGACCGCTCGGAATTTGAATCAACGCCAGATCCGGTGGTCCCTCTTCTTTGCGAGGTTTGACTTCCGGGTGCGGTACATACCAAGCGGGCACAACCAGAGAGCGGATGCTCTGTCCAGAAAGCCCGAATACACCCGAGCGGAAGACAAGCTTCCACCCAGGACAGTGATCCCCGTCGAGTCTTTTGCTGCGGTGCGGGAGCCGGTGGATATACGGGCTCGGATCCGGGAGGCGCAGCAGCAGGAGGCGTGTGTGGCTCAGCGGAAGGAAGAGGTGGGGCCAGATTTGCCTTGGTCGGTCGCGGATGGACTCCTGTATTATCGTGACCGGCTCTATGTTCCAGGAGGGCCACTCAGGGGACTCGTCCTCAGCCAGTGTCATGATAACCCGGCTGCGGGGCATTTTGGCCTGTTCAAGACTCTGAACCTGGTCTCCCGTACCTTCTGGTGGCCCCGAGTCCAACACGATGTCCAGTCTTATGTCACCTCCTGCATTCCTTGCAGGCAGGCCAAGTCAGCGACAGGGGCCCCGCCTGGTTTACTGCAGCCCTTGCCAACACCCAAGAGACCCTGGGGGGCTGTGTCCATGGACTTTCTGACGGATCTACCCCCATCCTCCGGCTTCACGACAGTGTTTGTGGTGGTGGACATGTTGACCAAGATGGCGCACTTCATCCCCTGTCGCGGCTTACCGTCAGCTCGCGCCACTAGTCGCATGTTCATCCAACAGGTGTTCTGGCTGCATGGCCTTCCCGATAGAGTCGTCTCCGATAGGGGGGCCCAGTTTACAGCCCGCTTTTGGCAGGAGTTGATGCGGGCGTTGGACATTAAGGTTTGCCTCTCGTCCGCGCATCATCCTCAGACCGACGGGGGTACCGAGAAGGTCATCGGCATCTTAGAGCAGTATCTGCGCTGCTACGTTAACCTGCAGCAGGACAATTGGGTGGACTATTTGGCCATAGCCGAGTTTGCCTTTAACAACTCGCAGCACACCTCCACGCAGATGACACCGTTCTTGGCCAACGTGGGTTATCACCCCCGGTTTTTCCCCCTTTCTCCCGTGGACTCATCGGAGCCGGCAGCGAACGAATTTATGGCGGAGTTACAGGCGATCCATCGGTTGGTGCGACGGCAGCTGGAGAAGGCCAAGGCCGACTACAAGAGGTTCGCCGATCGGTCGAGAAGGGATACGCCTCCACTATCGGTGGGGGATCAGGTCTGGCTGTCCACCAGGAACCTACCATCCACTCGGCCGGCGAGGAAGCTGGACCACCGTTACCTTGGACCGTTCCCAGTCGAGGCCGTCATCAATCCGGTCGCCTATCGTTTAACTCTGCCACGTTCCCTGCGCGTGCACCCCGTCTTCCATCGGTCCTTGTTGGTCCCCGAACAACCGGCCTGTCCACTTCGCCAAGCGGAACCTCCCCCATCAGGAACTCGTGATGGAGGCAGCACCCCCGAGTACGAGGTCGCCAGCATCCGGGATTCCCGCTGGCTGAAAGTACCTGATCGAGTGGAAAGGGTACGGGCCGGAGGACTTCACATGGGAAGACGCGACCGCCGTTCATGCCCCTGCGTTGGTGACTGCGTTTCACGAACAGTTCCCATCCCGACCGCATCCGGATCGGCAGACCCGGGGGAAGGGCCCTGCGGTGCGGGATAGTGTTGTGACTCAGGGCCAGCCTGTGGTTTCGGCAGCCGGCTCAGATGTGTCGGATGACTCAGATGAGGGGGAGGAGGACCGTGTGGGAGACGAACCGGTTGATGATGGCGTGGAGGCTTTGCAGAGTTCCCAGCCGGGGCCCTCTTCTCAGCTGCGTGAGCCCGATAGTGCAGAAGATGATGACCCACAGCTGGCCCTGTTCAAGGACGCCCGACGCAGGAGGCAGTCGAGCAGGAACAAACAAAGAAAGAATGTGGGACTCCTCGGGAGGAGGCACAGGGAGACCACGCCCTGAGCTCTCTATAAAAGGAGTGTTTGGGGAGGGGCTGGTTGCTGAAAGCAACTTTTCTGCTTGAGAAGACAAGCTCTAGTGTTTTTGTTAACTGCGTAATAAATCTTGGCGGATGCCTTTTAGCCTTGGACGCTCTCCAGTCTCTTCTTTCTAAATAGGGGTTTGCCTTTACAAGGCCAGAAGAGGGCTGGTTCAGAACATTGGGTATGTGTAGTTTAACGAAGAGAAGAGTGAGGGGTGACATGATAGCAGTGTTCCAATATCTCAGGGGCTGCCCCAAAGAAGAGGGACTCAAGCTATTCTCCAAAGCACCTGAAAGCAGGACAAGAAGTAATGGATGGAAACTAATCAAGGAGAGAAGCAACCTAGAACTAAGGAGAAACTTCCTGACAGTTAGAACAATTAACCAGTGGAACAACCTGCCTCCAGAAGTGGTGAATGCTCCAACACTGGAAGTTTTTAAGAGGAGACTGGACAGCCATTTGCCTGAAATGGTATAGGGTTTCCTGCCTGAGCAGGGGGTTGGACTAGATGAACTCCAAACTCCCTTCCAACTTCTTCTTCTTCTTCTTCTTCTTCTTCTTCTTCTTCTTCTTCTTCTTCTTCTTCTTCTTCTTCTTCTTCTTCTTCTTCTTCTTCTTCTTATTATTATTATTATTATTATTATTATTATTATTATTATTATTTGTATCTATGTATCTATGTATCTATGTATCTATGTATCTATCATCTGTTTGTCTGTCTGTCTATCTATCTATTTATCTGTCTGTCTGTCTATCATCAATCATCTACCATCTATCATATATCACTTATCATTATCTCTCTCTCTTTCATCTAGACAGACACAGAGACAGAGACACACAGAGAGGTGTTGTATATATAGATATAGATGTTTGTGTGTCTATGTATGTGTGTGTGTATATATACAGTATGTTTATGTATATATATATATAGAGAGAGAGACAGAGAGAGACAAAGAAAGAGAGACAGAGAGAGAGAAAGAGAAATGATTAGAGATAGCAATATAGAGAGAGGGAGAGATAGAGATAGGCAAAAAATGTATTTGTAAGGTATCACTTACACTTGGGAAAGAGAGAAGGGTCTGCAAAACAACTGTGCACATCGAAATCAGTCCCATTGATTTAAATTGGCCTTCTCCCTGGATAAATAGATATGGATTTCTGCCTGAGTCCATTCGGTCCATCTGAAATTGCAGGAGTGAAATCCACAGGGCCAATTAGACTATAAAAACAACTTCATGCAGAGTGTTGGGAAATAGAAGAAACATTTGCCAAACACAGGGAATTTTTTTATTTTATTTTCTGGCAATTGGGAAAGCAGGAAATTGCCAGCCTTTAACTAAAGAGTGCTCTTATTTTCAATTTCCCTTGCCAATCCCATAGCAGCAGATCTGCCTTGCAACCACTTCCAGGGACCCCCGTCTCGCAGGGGAGGAAAGAGAAGCTGAGTTCAACAGCTTCACCGCTGATTCTAAGCGGGCAAAGGAAATCTCTGAATACCCCTCTGAAATATAGGCTCATTTTCTCCTTATTAGAGCCCCATGAACTTTTTCCTGCTAATGACAAAACTCAGCTCAAGAAGCAAGTAACGGAATATTTCAGAAACTTCTTTCCGTCTCTCGTTCAACTGTAGTTTGCTCCTTGGAAATAGCCTCATCACCACCATCAGTTTATGCAAAATAACATTATTTGTTTGTTTGTATCCTGCCTTCATTATTTGTACAAATAAGTCAGCAGACATATCCAACATAACCTCCTCCTCCTATTTTCTTCACAACAACAATGTGATTTGGACTGAGAGAGGGTGACTGGCTTCCAGCCACCCAGCCGGCTTCCATGGCTAAGGTGGGACTAGAACTCACCGTCTCCTGGTTAACTGACTCAGAGTCACCCATACAGCTTTCGTGCCTAAAGTGGAACTAAAACTCACCATTGCCTGTTGATTGGCTCAAAGTCACCCAGCTGGCTTTCATGGCTTGGGTGGGACTACAATTCACTTGTTGTGATTCAGGATCAGCCTGTGGGTTTGGCAGTTGGGTTGGATGACTCAGAGGAGGAGGAGGGGGGTGTTGAAGAGCTTGCTGATGATGGCCTTGAGGCTCTGCAGAGCCCTCAGCCAGGCCCCTCCCACCTGGTCACGACGGAGACCCAGCTGTGTGAGCCTGACAGCGTGGATGAAGATGACCCACAGCTGGCCCTGTTCAAGGACGCCCGACACAGGAGGCAGTCAGCCAGGAGTAAACAGAGGAAGGCAATGGGGCACCTCAGAAGGAGGCAGAGAGAAGCCACGCCCTGAACTGTATAAAAGGGGAATGTGTGGGACTTCCGGTGGCAACGCGACGCTGAAGACAGCTGTTTTTGGGCTGCCCGCTCCGCAGCTGTGTTTTTCCATCGTAAACAGCGCCAATCAGCTGTTTAGATGGATTTGAAGCCCCCTCCTCGGGAGAAGAGGAGGGGGTGAGGCCCCAGGTAGGGGTTGAGCTCTCTGGGGCCGCCTGAGCTGAGAGTTTGGGCGGCTGAAGGATTGAGCCCCCCCGAAGCCTGGGTTGCTCCGAGCTGCGCAGCGTCTCTGCTCCGTGATTTATGGAGCAGAGCCAGGCGTTAGCAACCACCCCTGCCAAAAGGAAATACTTTTGATTATCAAGATGCAGGCAGAGCGGTACAGGAGGTCAAGGTGATGTGGACTCTTATCTTTACTCTCTAGCTCAATGGATTTTATAGCTTTAAAGTGAAAGTGCACAATAAGTGAAAGTGGGGGAAGATGGCGGCTAAAACTTCTAAAGCTCTTCGGAGTGCGGGGTCTTCCCTGGTGCAACAGACCTCATTGCAAGCTTTGCTTCCTCCTGCACCTCCTCCGGCATTGACGCTTAAGGATTTACAAGATGCTCTTGGAAAGCATTCACAATTGATGTCTGACATGATGGATGAACAGTTGAAAAAGCTGGAGGAGAAAATGGAGGAGAAAATGGAGAAATTGGAGAAGAAGATGGAAGAGAAGTTTAGAGCAATGAGGGTGGACATGTTGTCTATGATTGAATCTGTAGCTGAATGTGTGCAACAGCTGGAAGTAAAAGTGGAGGATCTCAGTCAAAAGAACTCTATATTAGAAGCAAAGGTATTAGAAAATGAAGATATAAGGGATAAAATGGACGGAGAATTGAGCCTTGTTCAGTATCATCAGATGCAGTATGCTATTAGAATCAGGGGTTTAAAGGAGAATTGTAAAGAAGATTTAAAGCAGCTGATTTCTGAGGCTCTGGAAGGGGTACTGGGCCAGCCAGCATCTGAAATTGAGGGAAATATGGACAAAATTTTTCATGTAAATTCATGGATTGCAAGACAGAGGAAGTTACCCAGAGATGTGGTGGTCTATTTTACAAAGAGAGTAATTAGAGATGAAGTCATTCAAGCTGCCTATGATACTAAATTGGTAGTGGCTGAGCAAGAAGTCTTGGTTTTAAAAGAGATTCCTCCGAAGATTTTAAGGAGAAGGAAAGATTTTGCATTTCTAGTACAGGAACTTAAGAAATGTGATATTAAGTTTAGATGGGAGATTCCAGTTGGACTGGTGATGACGCACGAAGGTAAAAGACATCGTCTGGTTACTGTGGCTCAGGCACGTGATTTTTATAGTAATGTGTTAAAAGCAACCCCCCTATCATTTTTGGAAGCTGTAAAGGGATACGGCGAGGGAAAGCTTCAAGATGTTGCAGATAGACAGATAGAGGACAATGGTGTTGGAGGGGATCAAGTTACAGTCTCATCGGTTGTTGCAGGAGGCCAGAGGATGACACGTGCCGCCCTAAGAAGAGCGAGATGAGAGCAAGAGCAAGACCAGCAGAAAGTTATGGAATCTCCAAAGCGTACTTACAGTGAAGCTGTGGACGGGGTGCGGTCCAAAGAAGTTATGGGGGTTATGGCAGACGTGCTCCAAAAGCTTTGGGGTGTCAAGATTGGTGATTAAATTTTTAAATTAGAATCTCAATGGATTAAATTTATCATAGAGGAGAAAGAAAGTTTTTTTTTAATATTTAACACAATTTAAGATTGATGTTATTTGCTTGCTAGAAAAGTATATTAGGGTTATGGACTAAAAGTATGTGTTGAACTGAGAATGGGTACGCAAGCTCCTAATTAACAACAAGTTGTCTTAGAGACTGCCTAAACCTTTTTTTATTCTTTTTACTTGAACTCAAGGATGATCTGGAACTGCGAGACATTTGGCGTGATACATGCAAGAACTATTTTTGATCATAGTTTAGTTTGGTTGGAGATTATTAAGGTTAACAGAGATAGGCGCTTTTGGCGCGTAATTGAGAATTTGTTTAGAAATTAGAGAAAGGTGGGAGAATGCAAATAGTAGGTGATTTCTTTTTCTTTTTTTTTTGAAATTAATATGAATAAGGACTGGGATTAAGAAAATCTATTCTGAGTAAAGCTCTTTTTCTGTTTTCTCTTTTTCTCTTTTACTTTATTTGTAATATTAATATTGTTTGTATTCATTTTATATGAGCTAGAGGGAGATAGAATTAATAGTTTATTGTTGATAACATAGGGGTGCTTATGTTTGTTTTTTGATTTTATACCCTGTATTTAGCTCTGGGAAGTCGGGGGGGAGGGAATGGGGGAGAGGGGAGGGCTAGATAGGGGTGGGGGAGGGGGGATTAAAGTCAAAATGTATTGTAAAACTTTTTAAATAAAAAAAGGGGGGAATGTGTGGGAGGGCTGGTTTGCTGAAGGCAACTTCTTGATTAGTTCCTGTTTCATAGCTCCTGTTTCATGGTTGGTGTCTTGTTTTGCTGTTTTATGTTAATAAATTTGGCAGGCTTAATTCCAGCCTCTTGCCATTTGTAAAGGGGTTGTCCCTGCCTTTTCTGCATGGCCGGTAGCAGGCTGGTACAGAACATCACTGTCTCCTGGTGTGCTGTGATTCAGCATCAGCCTGTGGTTCCGGCAGCTGAGTCGGATGATTCTGAAGAGGAGGAGGAGGGGTTTGGAGAGACTTTGGTGTCAGAGGAAGGTTCTGATGCACTGCAGGACTCTCAGCCTGGCCACTCCCATCTTGTTCTTCATCAGACTCAGTCATGTGAGCATGAGGGATTGGAAGAAGATGATCCACAGCTGGCTCTGTTCAGGGACGCTAGGAGTAGGAGGCAATCTAGCAGAGCAGAACAGAGGAAGGCAATGAGGCAACTCGGGAGAAGGCAATGAGAAGCTACGCCTTGAGACTGCTGATAAAAGGGGAAGGTGTGGGAGGTGCTGGTTGCTTAAGGCAACTGTTTGAAGATCTTCTGCTAGAGTCCTGGTCTGTTATTCTTGTTTAACTCTTGTTTGAACTTTTGGTTTAACTCTTGAACTTTTCGTTTAACTTTTGTTTGAACTCTTTGTAAATAAATTTGGTTGGTTTTTTTCCAGCTTGTTGACTATAAAAAGGGGTTGTCCCTGACATTCAAATAGGACCAGTCATAGGCTGGAACAGAACATGGTGATTAACCTAGAGTCACCCATCCAGCCTTCATGCCTAAGGTGGGACTAGAACTCACCATCTCCTGGTGATTGACCCAAAGTCACCTAGCTGACTTTCATGTCTAATGTGGCACTAGAACTAAACAGCCTCCTGGTAATAGGGTCAAAGTCACCCAGCTGGCTTTCATTGCTAGACTGGCCTGGAATTCAACATCTTCTGATGATTGGCCCAAAGTCACCCAGTTGGCTTTTATGGCTAAGGTGGAATTAGAACTCACACTGTCCCACTTTCTAGTCTAGTGCCTTAACTACTAGATCAAACTGGCTCTCTTATCCCAAAGATCCACTTCCATCCTACCTATGGTTCAGTGAGGCTCAACTTCTAATATGTTAATGACCTTGATCCAGGAACACCGAGTCAGAAGGTACATGGCAAGGAACATGTTGTTCAACCTTTTGCTCAGCATTGAATGGACAACAGCATGGGCACAAATGACCTACTTACATGCCGAATAGAGTAATGAAACATCTGCAAGAAAACACCGAAGCTCAGAGAGCACCTAGAACCCCACAAAACAAGTATTTCCTGACAGAACAATTAATCAGTGGAACAAGTTGCCTAAAAAAGTTGTGAATACTCCAACACTGGAAATGTTTAAGAAGAGATTGGACAACCATTTGTTTGAAATGGCATAAGGTTTCCTGCCTGAGCAGAGGGTTGGACTAGAAGACCTCCAAGGTCCCTTCAAACTCTTTTATTCTACTCCACTCCACTCCACTCCACTCTGTTTTCTATTCTATTCTATTCTATTCTATTCTATTCTATTCTATTCTATTCTATTCTATTCTATTCTATTCTATTCTATTCTATTCTATTCTATTCTATTCTATTCTATTCTATTCTATTCTATTCTATTCTATTCTATTCTACTCTACTCTACTCCATTCCATTCCATTCCATTCCATTCCATTCCATTCCATTCCATTCCATTCCATTCCATTCCATTCCATTCCATTCTATTCTATTCTATTCTATTCTATTCTATTCTATTCTATTCTATTCTATTCTATTCTATTCTATTCTGAATGCCAAATTTTAACCACTGCTGGAATTCGTATTTGTCAAAGCAGCTTTATTCATATTGATCCTCATTTTATTATTTATACCTTACATTTTTCAGGTCCTGACGGACTAACTCAGCTCTGTCTCACATGCTCAGAACAGTTTGGTCCTAGACTAGAAGAGCAGCATTTCCTTGACCTGAAGATCATGCCAGACTTTGCAAGCTGGTCCATACATCAGATTTTAAAAGAATGTGGTCTCAACACTAACTTTTTTTATGGGGAGCCAAAGTTTGTAATGGGTTCCTTAAGACCATGAAAGCACTTTGCAATTACAAATGTATGGAATAGATGATTCCTGGCTTTATTAGTAGTAACTGTGAGAGGAACCTTGGAGTCCTAGTGCACACTCACTTAAATAGGAGTCAAAAGTGTGATGCAGCCAGCCTAAAAGCCAATTCAGAGAGATAAAATCAAGATCAAGTGAAGTCTTGCTACGACTTTATAATGCTGTGTAAGAACGCACTTGATTGACACATATATATGTGTGTGTGTGTGTGTGTGTGTGTGTGTGTGTGTGTAAATTACTAACAAAGAATTAAGGGAGACTAAGATGCATTTCTGACTCTTTAGTCTTCATCAGTCAGTCATACCCTTCTGAGATTCGAACCTGGGCTGCTGCATATTAGGCAGTTTTTTTACCTCTTGAGGTATGACTGACTGATGAAGACTAAAGAGTCAGAAATGCATCTTAGTCTCCCTTAATTCTTTGTTAGTAATTTATACAAATATATGAACTGTCCAGTGTGACTACAGCCTGTTCGATAATTTAATTTAATTTAATTTAATAACATTTATATACCGCCCTTCTCCCTGAGGACTCAGGGCGGTTCACAGGGCAGAATAAAATAACCAATACAAACATTAAAAACAGATTAAACAATTGCCCTAGTTAAAAACAATATAAATACAACGCTAAAACCCCCCAGAAAAATTAAAAAACAAAAGATAAAACAACCCCAACACTCCCCCTCAGGCTAGGCCGGCTTGTACAAACAAAAATGTCTTGAGATCGCGGCGAAAGGAGCGAAGATTGGGCGCCATCCGGAGCTCTACCGGTAGCTGATTCCACAGCTCCGGAGCGCCCACAGAGAAGGATCTCCCCCTGGGGGCCACCAATCGACATTCTCTGATCGGTGGCACCCTGAGGAGGCCCTCTCTGTGGGAACGCACAGGGCGCAGGGAGCTTGATGCCGGCAGCAGATGTTCCCTGAGGTACTCCGGCCCCATGCCATGGAGTGCTTTGAATACCGTTACCAGTACCTTGAATCTCACCCGGAAGACAACTGGCAACCAATGCAGCTCACGGAGCAGAGGTGTAACGTGGGAGTATCGGGAGACTCCCAACACCACTCTCGCGGCTGCATTCTGTACCAGTTGGAGCTTCCGAGTGGTCCTCAAGGGCAGCCCCATGTAGAGAGCGTTGCAGTAGTCCAGACGAGAGGACACGAGCGCATGAGTGACCGTGCACAGATCATCCCGGCTAAGATAGGGCCGCAACTGACGCACCAGGCGAACCTGTGCAAAGGCCCCCCTAGTCACGGCTCCTATATGATCTTCCAAGGTGAGCCGTGAATCTAGGAGGACCCCCAAGTTGTGAGCCCTATCTACGGGGGGTAATAATTCACCCCCCATAGTTAGAGGTGGAATGTCCGAATAAACCCGGGATGAAGATATGCAAAGCCACTCAGTCTTGTCGGGGTTGAGCTGGAGTCTGTTCCTCCCCATCCAGACCCGAACCGCCTCCAGGCAACGGGACATCACGTCGAGGGCATCACTGGGGTGGTTTGGGGTCGAAAAGAAAAGTTGGGTATCATCAGCGTACTGATGATACCCAACTCCAAAGCCACGAATGATCTCACCCAGCGGCTTCATGTAGATGTTGAACAGGAGAGGCGAGAGGACCGACCCCTGAGGAACTCCACAAATGAGAGACCTCGCGGTCGACCTCTGCCCCCCTGCCAACACCGACTGCGAACGTCCCAAGAGATAGGAGGAGAACCACCGTAAAACTGTGCCTCCCACTCCCAATCCCCTGAGACGCCGCAGCAAGATACCATGGTCGATGGTATCGAAAGCCGCCGAGAGGTCTAATAGGACTAGGACAGAGGAATGCCCCCTGTCCCGAGCCCTCCAGAGATCATTCACCAGCGCGACCAATGCCGTCTCCGTGCTGTGCCCGGGCCTGAAACCCGATTGGTACGGGTCTAGATAATCCGCTTCATCCAGGACCAGAGGGAGCTGATGCGCCACCACACTCTCAACAACCTTCGCAAGAAAGCGAAGGTTGGAGACAGGACGAAAGTTATTCAATACAGCCGGGTCCAGGGCAGGCTTCTTGAGGAGAGGCCTCACCACCGCCTCCTTCAAGATGGCGGGGAAGATACCCTCACTCAAAGAAGCCGATATAACTGCCTGGAACCAGCTGCGTGTCCTCTCCCGGGCTGCATAAACCAGCCAGAAAGGGCACGGGTCCAATAAACATGTGGTGGTGCTCAGCCTCCCCATGATCCTGTCCACTTCCTCCGGAGTCACAGAATCAAACTCCTCCCAGATGATATCGACAAGACCACCCGTGTCCTGATCGTCAGACTCTGCCCAGTCAAAGTCCAGACCGGTCCGAATCCGAGCGATTTTGTCCGACAGATGTTGGTTAAACTCCTCGGCACGGCCCTGCAAGGGATCCTCCCTCACCTCCTGATTTAGGAGGGAGCGAGTCACCCTAAACAGGGCGGCCGGGCGATTATCTGCGGACGCGATAAGGGTGGCGAAGTGGTTAGACCTCGCCTCCCTTATCGCAGCGAGATAAGACCTAATGTAGGCTCTTAGTCGCAATCGGTCGATAGCCTTTGAGATAAGGCTGAAAACAGGAAATAAAGATTTGCCCCATGTTTGGGGCCTAGCAAGGTAATCTAAATAGTTAACATTTGACTCATAGACCCTATGAGGAGCAGTTGCAGTAAATGGGTATGTCTACTTGACGGGTCAGCAACCCACAGCTCTGGAGCTGCATGCGGCTCTTTCAGCCTTCTCCTGCAGCTCCCAGTCGTCCTCCACCATTTGCAGAAAGAGAGACAGAGAGAGGCACTTGCGCTTCCCTTTTCTCTCTCTCTCTCTCTCTTTCTGTCTGTCTCTCTGTGTGTGTCTGTCTCTCTCTCTCTCTCTCTCTGTGTGTGTGTGTGTGTGTGTGTGTGTGTGTAAAAAAGAGAGTGGCCTCATGCTGTTCTCTGAGCAGCTGACAAGCTTCTTGGGTGGGGCTCTTGTCTTTGCTGCATCTCCACAGGAAGCAGGAAGCAGCAGAAAGCAGGGCAGGAGAGACAGCCCAATAAGAATTTATGTCAGCTTGTCCGAGAACAGCATGAAGCCAGCTTGCCCAGTGATCAGAAGATTGGCAAGAGGGAGGGAGAGGGAGGGAGAAGGGGGAGAAGGAGGGAAAGAGAGAGAGAGAGGGAGGGAGAGAAAGAGAGGGAGAGAGAGAGGGAAGGAGAGAGAGAGAGAGAGAGAGAGAGAGAGAGAGAGAGAGAGAGAGAGAACTCATGCACAGACACCTCTGTTTCTTTTTAATTAAACTCTTCAATCAAGCTCTACCCCTTTGTGTGTGTGTGTGTGTGTGTGTGTGTGTGCGCGCGCGCGTGTGCGTGAGTTTTGAGGCTCCCAGTGTTTTTTTGTTTTCTTTTTCCTCTGGGAAATGGGTCCAAGTGGCTCTTTGAGTGTTTAAGGTTGGCGACCCCTGGTCTAGTTTAACGAAAAGAAGGATGGAGGTGACATGATAGCAGTTTTCCCATATTTGAGGGGCTGCCACAGTGAGGGGGGGGGTTGCCAACCTATTCTCCAAAGCACCTGAGGGCCAAACAAGAAGCAATGGATGGAAACTAATCAAGGCGAGAAGCAACCTAGAATTAAGGAGAAATTTCCTGACCACTGAGAACAATCAACCAGAAGTTGTGGTGCTCCATCACTGGATGATTTCAGGAAGAGGTTTCTCCTGCCTGAACAGAGGGTTGGACTAGAAGATCACCAAGACACCATCTAGCTCTGTTACTTTATTCTTCAGAGGATTCATTTACCAGATTCTAGACTAGGTTCTAACTTAGTTAGAACTAGGTTCTAAACTAAAGAGAAATTTCATAACAGTGAGATCAATCAACCAGTGGAACAAATTGCCTTCAGAAGTTGTGGCTGCTCCCTCGCTGGAGGCTCTTAGGAAGAGACTATCCCTTTTCTGAAATGATACAGGGTCTTCTGCTTGAGCAGTTGGACCTCCAAGGTCCCTTTCAATCCTGTTATTCTTTGTCCCCATCTACTTTGTAGGAGAAAATAGTGTCCCCCTCCCCAACTCAGGGAGTTCTGATTGTCCATAGCCACTAGGGACAATGTCCTTGAGATTTGAACCTGTCACCTTGATTCAAAACAACACTTCACATTATTGTTGATTCAGATTTTGTCCCTTTTCATTTCCATTCCATTTTGTGTTTACTCCACTTCAGAACTAACCTCGTTGACAGCTTTAAATTCTGCTTTATGAGGACAGGTTAAAATCAAGGTCTCTCTCTCTCTCTCTTCCCCCCCCCAAAAAAAAAGAAGATTGTATAATTTTATTTTTCTGAGGATTGTAACAATGGGCAAAATACTTGCAAAGCCAGTGAGAAAGTAGAAATATACAAACAACGAGTTGCAAAACCACCGGGGAGATTTCCAGCAAACTTTTTATGAACTTTCTCTGCTTAGCATTGCATGAAGTGAGACACCATGGTGTGTCAGATGCATTTTAGAAGCCTCTATTTCTTATTTATGTGATGCTACAGTCTACTGTCTCTTTCTCCCCATGCCAACCAAATGCATTACACTGCAGAAGACCTGATTAAAAGTCTACGCGTTTATTGCATTTCTAATTCGTCCAGTTACTGACATTTTTTTTTTGGGTGCTCAGAACGTTACTAAGGGCATGAAAGACTTTTTTAAAATAAAAAAAGCAAAGAAACTGCAGTGGAGTAAAAATAAAAGCAGCAATGAAATGCTGTCAAGAACTTAAAGAACTCTGGGAAGAATCCAGAGAAAGAAATATTTGGGGGAATGTTAAAAAGGCAGAATATATTTCCCCAAAGGATCTTAAAGGCAGAAAAGCAAGCCAAGTTTTTCTTAATAGCCCCAAGCAGAAACTAGACAGAGACCAGCTTTCAGAAATGCAGATGGGATAATCCTTTCAGAAAGGTTGGAGCCATAAAACTAGAAGCTGATGAAATTAGGAAGACAAAGACCCCTAAAATCTACGTACCACCACTCAAACTCTAAGGACAGGGAAGATAATAGGATTAACCTACCAATATCAAAAGAGCACACTCAGACTCAGGTCACAGGAAATTGTTGTTGTTGTTAGTTGCGAAGTCATGTCCAACCCATCGCGACCCCATGGACAACGTTCCTCCAGGCCTTCCTGTCCTCTGCCATCTTCTGGAGTCCATTTAAGCTCACGTCTACTGCTTCAGTGACTCCATCCAGCCACCTCATTCTCTGTCGTCCCCTTCTTCTCTTGCCCTCAATCTTTCCCAGCATTAGGCTCTTCTCCAGTGAGTCCTTCCTTCTCATTAGGTGGCCAAAGTATTTGAGTTTTAGCTTCAGGATCTGGCCTTCTAAAGAGCAGTCAGGGTTGATCTCCTCTAGGACCGACCGGTTTGATCGCCTAGCAGTCCAAGGGACTCGCAGGAGTCTTCTCCAGCACCATAGTTCAAAGGCCTCAATTCTTTGGCACTCAGCCTTTCTTATGGTCCAACTTTCACTGCCATACATTGCAACTGGGGAGACCATAGCCTTGACTATACACACTTTTGTTGGCAGGGTGATGTCTCTGCTTTTTAGTGTGCTGTCTAGATTTGCCATGGCTTTCCTCCCCAGGAGCAAGCATCTTTTAATTTCTTGGCTGCAGTCCTCATCTGCGGTGATCTTGGAGCTCAGGAAAAATTTACAGGAAATACAAAGCCTCAAACAGAAACAACTCCAAAAAACAAAAGTATAAAAAGTATAAAACAAAAGTATAAAAACCCACTCCCTGCTACATGTGGTCATTCTTTTTTTCCAGAGCCATCTTTCTTTCTGGCTCTGCTCTACAGTAAACTACAACCTTCTTTCTAAAGCAGTCTCCATTTTGTTTATTCCCGGCTTGGACTGGACCCTGAGGAAGATTTTTTCTTTCATCAGAACAAAACTGGAAAGGTAGAGAAATAAAACATTTTTTGTCCTGGACAGAAAAAAAATAATATTTATTGCCCAGCTATAAAAATAGCTCTGCTTAACATTACTGTGGGTGTCAGTAGTGCTCCTTTGAAGAAGACATTCCAAGAACATCCAGAAGCCTCTGGAGGTGATCACAAAGCTAAACAGATTTCTGGGAGTAATTAGGTCCATAATCACTTAAAGGTAAAGGTAAAGGTTCCCCCACACATGCGTGCTAGTCGTTTCCGACTCTAGGGGGCCGGTGCCCATCTCCATTTCAAAGCCAAAGAGCCAGCGTTTGTCCGAGGACATCTCCGTGGTCATGTGGCCGGCATTACTAGATGCCAAAGGTGTCTAGTCAATCTGTCTATCTATCTGTCTGTCTGTCTGTCTGTCTATCTATCTATCTATCTGTTATATTCTTGCTCTCTTGCTCTCTCTCTCCTATCTATCTATCTATCTATCTATCTATCTATCTATCTATCTATCTATCTATCTATCTATCTATCTATCTATCTATCTGTCATTATATTCTTGCTCTCTTGCTCTCTCTCTCTTATCCATCCATCCATCCATCCATCCATCAATCTATCTGTCTGTCTGTCTGTCTGTCTGTCTGTCTGTCTGTCTGTCTGTCTGTCTATCTGTCTATCTATCTATCTGTCATTATATTCTTGCTCGCTTGCTCTCTTTCTCTTATCTATCTATCTATCTATCTATCTATCTATCTATCTATCTATCTATCTATCTATCTATCTATCTTCACTAGACTAAAGGTAAAAGTAAAGGTTCCCCCGCACATGCATGCTAGTCGTTTCCGACTCTAGGGGGCCGGTGCCCATCTCCATTTCAAAGCCAAAGAGCCAGCGTTTGTCCGAGGACATCTCCGTGGTCATGTGGCCGGCATGACTAGATGCCAAAGGCGTCTAGTCAGTCTGTCTATCTATCTGTCTGTCTGTCTGTCTGTCTGTCTGTCTGTCTGTCTGTCTGTCTGTCTGTCTGTCTATCTATCTGTTATATTCTTGCTCTCTTGCTCTCTCTCTCCTATCTATCTATCTATCTATCTATCTATCTATCTATCTATCTATCTATCTATCTATCTATCTATCTATCTATCTATCTATCTATCTGTCATTATATTCTTGCTCTCTTGCTCTCTCTCTCTTATCCATCCATCCATCCATCCATCCATCCATCCATCCATCTATCTATCTATCTGTCTGTCTGTCTGTCTGTCTGTCTGTCTGTCTGTCTGTCTATCTATCTGTCGTTATATTCTTGCTCGCTTGCTCTCTCTCTCTTATCTATCTATCTATCTATCTATCTATCTATCTATCTATCTATCTATCTATCTATCTATCTATCTATCTATCTATCTATCTATCTATCTATTTTTTCACTAGACTAAAGGTAAAAGTAAAGGTTCCCCTGCACATGCATGCTAGTCGTTTCCAACTCTAGGGGCCAGTGCTCATCTCCGTTTCAAAGTCAAAGAGCCAGCGCTTGTCCGAAGACATCTCCGTGGTCATGTGGCCGGCATGACTAGATGCCAAAGGCGCACAGAACGCTGTTACCTTCCCACCGTAGTGGTCCCTATTTTTCTACTTGCATTTTTACGTGGTTTTGAACTGCTAGGTTGGCAGAAGCTGGGACGAGTAACTGGTGCTCACTCTGTTATGCAGCACTCGGGATTTGACCTGCCAAACTGCCGACCTTCTGATCGACAAGCTCAGCATCCTAACCCATTGAGCCACTGCGTCCCTATAAGGACCTAACCACTTAGGTCCTTAAAAGAATCAAGAATTCAACTGAGAAAGAAGAGAAAGATTAACCTTAAAAAAAGAGAGAAATAATCTTTGAAGAATTCTTCTTGGGTTGGGTAGGATGTCCTTGAACTTTGAAGGTGAAGGGATGGGTGAAGATGTCTTGACTTTAAGCAGAATCTCATCTCTCTCATGATCTACAATTCCTAATATCAGGTGTCTCCAAACTTGGCAATAAAGACTAGTGGACTTCAACTCCCAGAATTCCATGGCTGGCTGAGGAATTTTGGGAGGTGAAGCGCACAGACCTTAAAGTCTCCAAGTTTGGAGAACTTTGCCAAAGACAGACAAAATTTCAGAGGCTACTTTACTTCCACGAAGAGTCATGCAAGATACAATTTCATTGTGCTTAAAGCCTCCAGGCCAGAGGTCTTCAACCTTTCTCAGCTGACAGATTGGAGGGAAAGGGAGGGGGAAGCATTTTATGCATGCACACTCACACACACACACACACACACACACACACACACACACACCCAAATGGGACTGTGAGCATGTGCAATGCAAATGGGGCCTTTGATCATCTTAGTTGCTCTTCTCTGGATTTTTTCCAAATGCTCAACATCTTTTTTGTGATATGGTGACCAGTCTTGGCTGCAATATTCCAGGTACGGTCTTACTAGGGTTTTATAATACTTCACATGATCTTGATTCTATGACTCTGTTTATGCAACCCAGGATTGTTTTAGCTTTTTTGACTGCTTCTGCACACTGCTGGCTCATGGCCAAGTGATTGTCCACTTGGACTCCAAGGTCCCTCTCACGGTCACTGTTTTTTAGTATGTCTAACCTAATGAAGAGAAGACTTAAGAAAGATCTAATAGTGATCTTCCAACTTGTGAAGGGTGCCTCAGGGAAGAAGATATTCATCTATTCTCTGTAGCATTTCTTGGCAGGAAAAGAAGTAACGGGGGGGGGTGAGAAAGCTCCTCAGAGGCAGATCCATCCTGGAAGGAATTCCTGACAGAAGGATTAATAGTCAGGCAGGAACAATCAAGTCCACTGGTAAAGGTTTCACTTTAGTGTTTTATTGCTCAAGGCTATACACAGGAATCTTCTCAACTAACAATATGCAGCTGAGGAAAAATAGATAAGATTCAACAGCATTCAAGGGGGGGTGGACTTCATTCTCTTGTGACAATGTACAGATTCTAAACTAATGCCCCACTTGACTCCTCCCTCTATCTCTGGTCATCTTTCTCTGACACTAATCAGTGAAACAGCTTGACTCCTGGAGTTGTGGGTGCTCCATCATTGGAGAGTTTCACAAAAGAGATTGGACAACTATTTGTTTGACACAGGAACAAGGACTCCTGCCTGGGGTGGGGAGGTAGGACTTGAAGACCTCCAAGGTGCCCTGCAGCCCCATGATTCTACAATTCAAACCAAAGTTTACACTGGACAGAGGTGGAAGCCACATTATGGGTCAGGCTGGCTTTTCTTCCCTCCAAGAATAGCTAGCGCAAAGCAAAATTAAGCAGGTTGTTTTTTGTTGTTGTTGTTTTTTTTGGCATCAGAACTTCCTTGATGGCTCTCCTCCGTTTGCCCAGATTGGCTTTGCACAAAGTAGGAAGCTGATGCCGGCTCCTTGCATCTGGTATCAATTGAAATAAAGCAAAAGATGCTCTCGTCGGAGCTGCATAATTTAAGGAAGTAAGACAGCGCGCTCGCATTTAGAATAAGCCTCGCGGTACACAAGCCGACCGTTATCCTTCAGAAACAGGTGGCAGATGGCATGAAACCCATCCACTGAAGCTCTCTCAGTGGCTCGGCTGCCGCATACAGGAGAGTAGTTCTCATAATGCCTACTTGCATATTCATAGAGTGCAGTGGGCACTCTGCATTTTCTCTTGGACCTCGTTTGGGGAGAATGCCAGAGCCGGCTACTCATAAACTTGACAGTCTCATTCACTCACGCTGTGGTGAACAATGAAAAAAAAAAAAACACCAAAGGTTTTCCTGCCCCAATTCTCCATCCTGAATCCAAACTCCTAAGGTAGTCACTCAGCTTTGGAAAATAAAAAAAGGTTGGGCCGATGTCTGTTGTGATGACTTCTATGGATTTTGGGATGGCCCAGTGGTTAGAAGGCGGTATTGCAGCCTGACTCCGCTCACTGCCAGCAGTACGATCCTGACCGGCTCCAGTTGGACTCAGCCTTTGGTCCTTCTGAAGTCGGTATAATGAGGACCCAGATTGCTGGGGGCAACATGCTGATTCTATAAACTGCTTAAAGAGGGCTGTAAGTCTAAGGAGGAATTTTCCAACAGTGAGGACAATCAATCAATGGAACGGCTTCCCTTCAGAAGTTGTGGAGGCTCCATCACTGGAGAGAAAAACCAGGGGTGATATGATAGCAGTCTTCCAATATCTCAGAGGTTGCTACAAAGAAGAGGGAGTCAAGCTATTCTCAAAAGCACCTGAAGGCAGGACAAGAAGCAATGGAGGGAAACTAACCAAGGAGAGAAGCAACCTAGAACTAAGGAGAAATTTCCTGACAGTTAGAACAATTAACCAGTGGAACAACCTGCCTCCAGAAGCTGTGAATGCTCTGTCACTGGAGGTTTTTAAGAAGAGACTGGACAGCCATTAGTCTTACATGTTATAGGGTTTCCTGCCTGAGCAGGGGGTTGGTCTAGAAGTCCTCCAAAGTCCCGTGCAATGCTGCTGCTGCTGCTACTGTTATTGTTGTTGTTATTGTTGTTGTTGTTGTTGTTGTTATTATTATTATTATTATTATTATTATTATTATTATTATTATTATTATTATTTGTTGTCCAACCTCTTCACCGAAATCCTCCAGTGTTGGAGCATTCACAGCTTCTGGAGACAGGTTGTTCCACTGTTTAATTGTTATAACTGTCAGGAAGTTTCTCCTTAGTTCTAGGTTGCTTCTCTCCTTGATGAGTTTCCATCCATTGATTCTTGTCCTGCCTTCAGGTGCTTTGGAAAATAGCTTGACTCTCTCTTCTTTGTGGCAGCCCCTGAGATAGTTGAACACTGCTATCATTCACCCCTTGTCTTTCTCTTCCTTAAACTAGACATACCCAATTCCAGCAACTGTTCCCTAAATGTTTTAGCCTCCAGTCCTCTGATCATCTTTGCTGCTCTTCTCTGGACTCTTTCTAGAGTCTCATCATATTTTTCACATTGTGGTGACCAAAGGTGATGCAGTATTCCAAGTGTGGCCTTACCAATATGTTATAAAGTGGTGTTGACACTTCACATGATCTTGATTCTATCCCTCTGTTAATGCATCTCTTTGCAAACATTTTTCCCCCGAGCCTTCTGCCCAGCTAGACAAATATTGCTGCATCCCAAGAAGAACACCAGTCCACAACGTTGACATCTGGATGACAACAGATCTGCAACCCCGTCCCTGCAGAAAGCCGCTGTGTCTGCAGAAGTGGAACCCAGCAATGCAGGCATGACTTAATTGCAACATTATGTTGCTCCTGGTAGATTAAGGAGGTTTTAAATCTGGTGCAGGGAAAAAAGTTCTGTGGCAACTTCCACTGACAGATGGAGAGTCACAGGAGCCCAGATTTTAACAGCTGAGTAAGAAGCACCTCAAACAGCTCCATTATGGTGGAATATTTTTAGCGAAAAACCCACACCATGTGATTAGAATTCGTTGGCTGCAACCTCATGCAGGCAACCTCATTTCATGCAAGGCGCGCTAGGTTTAGGGAAGTCTCTTGGCAAAAGAGTGCACCACTTCAATTTTAATGCGAAAACATCTGAAAATGGTTGGTCCAGCTGTTTTATGCCATTTGTGCTGGTAGGTGAAATGACAAAGCCTCCGTGTAGGACAAGAAGAAGAAGTAAAAAGAAAACATTTCTCCATAATTAGAAACCAGGAGCGGAGGAACTCATCTTCTTCTGGATATATTTGCTATATTCTTATTCTTTTTTTTTTAATGTATATTTTAAGATGCATAGATATATTTTCTAGGGTCTGGATCCTTCCCGGAGATGGAAGGAAAAGGTGCTGAAGCAGGAATTGGACTGGATGACAAGCTGTCAAATCCGTCTTTTCAAAACTATGTGGGGGACAGGAACAAATAGATCTGTTCTGTTTATGAACTGTGTAAATGATGCAGTTGATTTCTTCTACAGCGTTGGTTGGTTGGTTGATTATGTATTTATTTATTTTTAAAGGAAATTGTTATCAACCCAATGATAGTTTGGCAGGCACTTGGATGTTTTGCTTTTCAAGTTGTGATGAAAGACATTAAAATAATTTCCCGTATATGCATCTGATAATGCTGTCGTCTCCTCCTCCTCCTCCTCCTCCTCCTCCTCCTCCTCCTCCTCCTCCTCCTCCTCCTCCTCCTCCTCCTCCCCCTTTTGTCTCCCACATTTCTCCTTCTCTTTCTCCTCCTCTCCCCATCCTTCTCCTCTTTCTTCTCTTTCTCCTTTCCCTCCCATCTTACTCCTCCTCCTCTTCCTCTCCCTCCTCTATCTCCTTCCCCTTCCATCCTCCTCCTCTCCCCCATTCTCCTCCTCCTCCTTTTTTTTCCTTCCCCTCCCCTCCTTGTCCTCTCCCTCTCCCGCCCCCTCCCACCTCCTCCTCCTCCTCCTCCCCTAAACACATATAAAGAAGCAACTGAAAATTTGAAGGAGGCTCAGCCAATCTCAATGTATACCTGGTTGTACTTTGACAATAAAAGTTCATTCATTCACTTACATATGTGTGTAAGTGAGTATATATTGAGACAACTCTAAAGTTGTTGGAGCACATGAGGTTATATATACATACAGTATACATAGAAAAATAGTACCCTAGCACGGTTTGGAATGCATGAATTCTGCAGCTTCTTAGACCAGACATGAATTTTCCCAGATTCACATGTCAATAGGAAAGGCAGAGCCATTTTAAGAATTTGAAGATAGGTAACATTAAGATCCCCACGTGCTCTCCAGCACCTTTTGATCTTCGATTCCAAAGAGCTGTCCAGCCCTATGAGGCAGGCCTTTGTTTTATTAGACACAAGTCTTGGCTGCTACCAAGATCTGGCAAACATAATGGTTTTGTAGTACAAGAATGGGCTCTGTGTCATCACAGTGAAAAAATTCCAAATGCATTTTTGGTGAATATGTGCAAATTTTGACCCACTTTTTTTTAATCCCATTTATATCCCGCCCTTCTCCGAAGACTCAGGGTGGCTTACGATTTTTAAAGCACAAATCAATGTGCTTAGCAGTAGCCTTCATTCTATGTATATGCCTGCTTATTATTTTATTTTTATTTTATTTTAATTCCATTTATATCCCGCCCTTCTCCGAAGACTCAGGGCGGCTTACAAGCTTAGCAGTAGCCTTCATTCTATGTATATGCCTGCTTATTAGGGCTTTCGCACACACCCCAAGCGGCATTATTAGAAAGTCAGCTTAATTGCCCCCAACAATCTGGGTCCTCATTTTACCTACCTCGGAAGGATGGAAGGCTGAGTCAACCTTGAGCCTGGTGGGACTCGAACCTGCACTAATTGCAGGCAGCTGGTGTTACTGAAGGAGGCATTAGCCCACTGCTGAGTTGCCCTAGACCAGTAATGAGTATGGAGTTCCACCTTCCCTGCTGTCAACATTGGTGAAACAGAAGTGAAAAACTGAACGGCCGCTAAAGATTCATTTGTTGCTTAAAAATAACTCTTTACAATACAAGCACCATTATCTTAGTGTTCAACATTTTGTCCACCCAAGTCCTGTAATATAGTCTAAAGGAAAGAAGAAACAGGGGTGACGTGATAGCAGTGTTCCAGTATTTGAGGGGCTGCTACAAAGAAGAGGAGGGGGTCATATTATTCTCCAAAGCACCAGAGGGAGGGAGGAGAAACAATGGTTGGAAACTGGTCAAAGAGAGAAGCAACCTGGAATTAGTTTCCAACCATTGCTTCTTCTCCTGCCCTCTGGTGCTCTGGTGAACAACCTGTTCTCCTCTGCCTTGTGGCAGCCCCTCAGATACTGGAGTGCTGCTATCATGTCCCCCCTATTTCTTCTTTTCTTTAGATTAGCCAAACCCAAGTCCTGCAGCCGTTCTTCGTATGTTTTAGTCTCCAGGACTTTGATCATTTTAGTTGCTCTTCTTTGATTTTTTTCCAAACTCTCAACATCTTTTTTTGTGATATGGTGCCCAAAATTGGCTGCAGTATTTCAGTGTTGTTGTTGTTTTTTAGATTGATTGATTTGGGGAACCTAGCACTTGTACCCTGCTAAATCAATTTTTAAAAAATAAAAAAAGGTACCAAGCGATCATCCTACCCAGCGAAGCCAATGCTTTGATCCCAGGTAGTCATCCGGAGGATGGCATACATTTAACCTGACATCTTTGCACTCCAGACTGGTCCCAAACAATCAGAGAGGACGTCAGGCCTAAGAAACCAAATTTAATTAAATTAATGAATGGCCTTGAATTAATCAATTTAATGAATTAATTCAAATTAAAGATTAAATCAATGACAGCGAGTAGGAGCACATAAGAGCTGTGGATTAATCGCACAGGTAATTGATTCTGGGTAAACTAATCAGCGATCAGAGAGAGAATAGATTGGGGCTATCACTGATCAGAACTGGCTACACTGGGGATCTGATTAAAAATAACCAGAGGACGGAAGGCGGGAAAGAAAGTTATGGGAAATGGAAGCCAATGAATGATCGTTTTGCGCAATGACAACAATGAAAGAGAAGGCATTGAAACCTTTGTAAAAGCCCAAGAGTAATTTCATCCCAAATGTAAACACAGGTTAGCATGAGGTTAATAAACATTCTTGCTATACAAGCTGATCTCATAGTCATCTCTCTGTTGTCTTCTGGGGCATTTGAGTCAGTAATCATTGTGTGTCAAGGGTTCTTACCGAGGTACTACATTCCCTTGGGCTAAATTCACACATGTTTAATTTGCTTCCTGAATAACTCATTTCCTTGGATGGCACAGTTCACCGAATCATAATCCAACTGAACAGGCACAACTTGCAAAGCCACACACACACAGAGAGAGAGAGAGAGAGAGAGAGAGAGAGAGAAAAGTTAATCAAGGTTAAAAGTAACTGAGTTGGTATGCTGTGCGAATGCACGAAGGCTGTAAAGATCCTTCTTCTTCTTCTTCTTCTTCTTCTTCTTCTTCTTCTTCTTCTTCTTCTTCTTCTTCTTCTTCTTCTTCTTCTTCTTCTTCTTCTTCTTCTCCTCCTCCTCCTCCTCCTCCTTCTCCTCCCCCCTCCTCCTCTTCATCTCCCTCCTCCTCTTCCTCCTCTTTCTTCTTCTCCTTCCTCCATCTTCTCTTTCTCTTTCTCCTCCTCCTCCTTCCTCCATCTTCTTCTTCTCCTTCTCCTCCTCCTCCACCACTTTCCTCCACCTTCCTCCACATTTTCCCTCTCCATCTTCTTCCACCTTCTCTTTCTCCTCCTCCTCCTCCTCCTTCTCCTCCCCCCTCCTCCTCTTCATCTCCCTCCTCCTCTTCCTCCTCTTTCTTCTTCTCCTTCCTCCATCTTCTCTTTCTCCTTCTCCTCCTCCTCCACTACCTTCCTCCACCTTTCTCTTCTCCTTTTCCTCCACCTTCCTCCACATTTTCCTTCTCCTCCCTCTTCTTTCACCTTCTTCTTCTCTTTCTCCTCCTCCTCCTTCCTCCATCTTCTTCTTCTCCTTCTCCTCCTCCTCCACCACCTTCCTCCACCTTCCTCCACATTTTCCTTCTCCATCTTCTTCCACCTTCTTCTTCTCTTTCTCCTCCTCCACCACCTTCCTTCCACCTTCCTCCACCTTCCTCTTTTCCTCCACCCTCCTCCACATTTTCCTTCTCCTCCATCTTCTTCCACCTTCTTTTTCTCCTCCTCCTCCTCTTTCCTCCATCTTCTTCTTCTCCTTCTCCTTCTCCTCCACCACCTTCCTCCACCTTCCTACACATTTTCCATCTCCATCTTCTTCCACCTTCTTCTTCTCTTTCTCCTCCTCCTCCTTCTCCTCCCCCCTCCTCCTCTTCATCTCCCTCCTCCTCTTCCTCCTCTTTCTTCTTCTCCTTCCTCCACCTTCTTCTTCTCCTTCTCCTCCTCCTCCACCACCTTCCTTCCACCTTCCCCCACCTTCCTCTTTTCCTCCACCCTCCTCCACATTTTCCTTCTCCTCCCTCTTCTTCCACCTTCTTCTTCTCTTTCTCCTCCTCCTCCTCCTTCCTCCATCTTCTTCTTCTCCTTCTCCTCCTCCTCCACCACCTTCCTTCCACCTTCCTCCACCTTCCTCTTTTCCTCCACCTTCCTCCACATTTTCCTTCTCCTCCATCTTCTTCCACCTTCTTCTCTTTCTCCTCCTCCTCCTCCTCCTCTTCCTCCTCCTTCCACCTCCTCCTTCTCACTGCCAGGAAGTTTCTCCTTAATTCCAGGTTACTTCTCTCTTCAATTAGTTTCCATCCACAGCTTCGTGTCTTGCCTTGAATAACATTCTTGCATGGCAATCTTCCACGTTTTGTGCATGATGAAACAACAGGGGACTTTCCCCCTTTGTTAAGACTGTTTGTATACATTTCTCCTTTATTAGGACTAACTATCTATATTTAGACAGTAAATACAGCTTATCCAATGCCCAGGTCAGGTCTTTTCCTGTCAGCAAATGCAGGGGTTCCTATTTTATTCCACAGATGCTGAGCAGGCTTTCTCTTCTGTCCCAGCGCGCATCTCAGCTGCACTGAGCATTTAATAAGCTTTGTCGTCAATGCCCTTTTGAAAATGATTGAATTATGCCTGTTTTTATGGTTCCATAAAAGCCTTTTTATTAATTTGGGGGATGCTGAAGCCGTTCTTCTCATCTCTGCCCAATCCCCACTGAGCAATTAAATTATTCATGCTGCTTCCAATTGGCTTTGTTTATCGTGTCCCGAGATATACAGTATGTATACACGTAGACACACACACACACACACACACACACACACACACAAACATTCATACAGAGACAAACACACATATACATGGACATCTTACACAGGCAGACGGAAACACGCCATTCAGAGGAGAGTGTTGCGAACATGAAAGAGCCCCTAATAACCATGACAAAGGGGACAGATGGCATGGCCAGTCAGAGAGAGGGTTAGTAGGCCTATTCATTTGTAGTAAGGGGTAAGGTCTTTCCCTCTCAAGCTCTCTGTTTCTGTCTTGACATAATGTACCTTCCCACCTTGTGGTAGAAATCAGTTCTGCAGCTAGAATTACTCTGAACCACTATATTTCTATTTTTTTATTTATTTTAAAAAAAATGGAAGTTAACTCTTAAACTATGGTACAGAATGGGTGAACTTCCTACAGAAAAAAATAAAGTTCCCAAAAAAGTTCAGAATGATTGGACTGGCATATAACTTAGCAAATAGATTAGGATTTCCTTCCTTCCTTCCTTCCTTCTTCCTTCCTTCCTTCCTTCCTTCCTTCCTTCCTTTTATTCCCTCCCTCCCTCTTTCTTTCATTCTTCTA
>NC_139513.1:288633231-288753231 GCF_947247035.1 Vipera ursinii
TTTCGGGACTAACACATTTTACCAAGAGGAGTAGGCTTATCTCTTAATACAACCTGTCAGTCTGAAAAGGTACTAATGAACACTGATTTTTGGTGCTGTAGACCTTATACAACTGTAGTGAATCAACCCTGCAAAGCAGCTGGAAACAGCTGTAGATCTCTCAAAATCCATTTGAGATGACCCAGCTACTAACTGCTGAACCAGACTTACTGCTTTATTTGGTTCCAACCAAATCATCATCATCATCATCATCATCATCATCATCATCATCTCCTCCTCCTCCTCCTCCTCCTCCTCCTCCTCCTCCTCCTCCTCCTCCTCCTCCTCCTCCTCCTCCTCTTCTTCTTCTTCTTCTTCTTCTTCTTCTTCTTCTTCTTCTTCTTCTTCTTCTTCTTCTTCTTCTTCTTCTTCTTCTTCTTCTTCTTCTTCCCCTCCTCCTCCTCCCCTCTTTTCCTTCCGCTCTCCTTTCCCTCTTCCCCTTCTTCTGAAGCACATGGCAGTGATCTAGTTGCTTGATCATCAAAGCAGAGATAATTGTTAGCAAGTTGCATGGGAGAGTCTTGATAGAGATGAGATTTTTTTAAAAATGATCAGATTAAAGAGAAAGAAAGGGGCTAACACGTTTTTCAATAAATAGTAGAAGCACCCCCCCATCCTGAGAAGACTAACATTTCCTGCAGCCAAAGGGAAAAAAAACCCACAACTTTCAATATGTGAAATATTAAAAGTTCTGGGCTGCAGGTAAGTTTAATTACTTGCTTATCTAAGTAAAACTCTACCAATGGGTAGTTGCTTCTTTCAGAATTCCATTTATCTCCAGTATCAAATTAACTTTGGTGAAAGCCAATTAAATACCGTAAATTATTCCCCTTCAATTAAACATTAGGTCCAAACAGAGGCAGCGAAAGGCTGCAACACACTAATTTGTCATCTGTATACTTATGAGAAATCAAGAAGAAAAGTTTAATCTCACCCCCCCTTCTTTTTTTATATCTAAAAAATGAGAAATTATGTGGAGGGAACTGCTATAAAAAGAGGAACTGGGCTGACATAATTTGAACTTAATTTGTCAACATAGTAATGCATCTTGCGATATTACTCCATTGACAAATCCATTACAGTTATAATGAAACTTTATACAATTTTACTCTTATTTAATTAGTTGCATCAATATGTTTCTTCTCTCCCGCCCCCTCCCTTCACTGCATCTGCATCATTAATGCTTCAAAGTGTAAATTATTGAGCAAGGTTAATTATTAGCGATGGCAACGCATGAAGTTTAGAGGCCCCAAAGAGAAATGCACAGGATCACAATATTGGAATGAATTCATTGTGCAGCCTTGCTGTTGTTTTCGCTGGTGAATCATCGCTCTCTTAAATAATAAAAATGATAATGATAATAATCTATTGAATAGCTACAAAATGATCCACATTCCAGATGTGTCTTTGATCATTAACGGAGAGTCTGCATATTTCTAATCTATCTGCTCATCTCTCTATTCAATGATCTGTCCATTTATCAACTATATTGTCTTGATATTCCATTCCTTCCATGCAAGGAAAGTATCTTATTGTGTTAGAAAAAATCTTTATATATAAAAAAAGAAAGAGGTTGAGCCTCTAGAAAGAATGTTGTTGTTCTTGTTAGTTGGGAAGTCATGTCCCACCCATCATGACCCCATGGACAACGTTCCTCCAGGCCTTCCTGTCCTCCACTATCTTCTGGAGTCCATTTAAGATCATGCCTACTGCTTCAGTGACTCCATCCAGCCACCTATATATATATTTTATTTTTCCTAAACAAAGAAATGTTTAGGTGTTTTCAGCACACATCTTTAATCTCGAACCGAGTTTCAGTTTGGTCTTCTCCAGTATTAGCTCTGCTCCCTATGACATCGTTTGCTCAAATGACGTTTGACATTGTCATTTCAACCTTCACCAATCCTTTGAAGACCTGGTTGCCTCTAAGGAGCTCCTGTTTCTCTCCAAAGCAAAAAAAGATCAATTTGGTCAAAAACAATGTGTCCAAAAAGAGTTTGTTGTTGTTAATTGTGAAGTTGTGTCCGACCCATCGCGACCCCATGGATAACGTTCCTCCAGGCCCTCCTGTCCTCTACCATCTTCTGGAGTCCATTTAGGCTCATCCCTACTGCTTCAGTGACTCCATCCAGCCACCTCATTCTCTGTCGTCCCCTTCTTCTATTGCCCTCAACCTTTCCCAGCATTAGGCTCTTCTCCAGTGAGTCCTTCCTTCTCATTAGGTGGCCAAAGTATTTGAGTTTCCACTTCAGGATCTGGCCTTCTAAAGAGCAGTCAGAGTTGATCTCCTCTAGGACTGACCGGTTTGATCGCCTTGCAGTCCAAGGGACTCGCAGGAGTCTTCTCCAGCACCATAGTTCAAAGGCCTCAATTCTTTGGCACTCAGCCTTTCTTATGGTCCAACTTTCACTGCCATACATTGCAACTGGGAAGACCATAGCCTTGACTATACACACTTTTGTTGACAGGGTGAAGTCTCTGCATTTTAGTGTGCTGTCTAGATTTTCCATGGCTTTCCTCCCGAGGAGCAAGCGTCTTTTAATTTCTTGGCTGCAGTCCCTGTCTGCAGTGATCTTGGAGCCCAGGAAAATCTGTAGAAAGAATGTAGAGAAGAGCAACAAAGATGATTTGGAGGTGGAGGATGGAGGGTAAAACAGATGAAGAAGGGTTGCTGTAATTGGGTATGTCTAGAAGAGATTGGACAACCATTTGTCTGAAATGGTATAGGGTTTCCTATTTTGAAACGATGATGATGATGAAGATGAAGATGAAGAAGAAGAAGAAGATGATGATGATGATGATGATGATGATGATGATGATGATGATGATGATATCATCCATTTTGTCATGTCCAACTCTTGGTGATTCTATGGGCCAGGTCTTTCCACATCTTCCAATCTGCACTACTTCTTCGCTCAGGCCGGTGTCAGCTTTGATGTTGTTCAGCCACCATGTTCTTTGGTGGCCTGGCTAACTCTTCCAAGCATAATTGCTTTCCCCAGTGAATTCCTTCATGTGACATGGCCAGAATAAGTGAGACACAGTTTCGTGATTTTATCTCAAGTCAAATAAGGAGTTTATTGACCACTCTGAAAAGTTGTCCACCAGAAGGACTTTGGGGAGCTACCGGTCAGACCGACAATTCTATCTACCAGGATAAAAAGTGTAACATAGTGAATAGGAAGGTCATTTGTTAAAGTTTGCTAAGAAAGGGGGGAAAAAAGAAATTGTAACATCAACTATTTTATTGCTTTGTTTGGTGCTTTATGACCTCGGTTGGATTCTTGCAGATATATCCTTACCAGACTAGGTAATCGGTGTATCTTCAGAGGTTGTTTTGATGACTTGGGCAGGTATTACATGGTGTGTGTGGGGGGGATTGACATTATCTGGTTGGGTCATAAAATGCCTGCAAGAAGAGCAGCAAGCTCAGAGAGCACCAAGGACCCCAAAGTTCAACCTTGAGGTACAAATGTTCTCTTCTATTGGTGCCTGTCTGTCTGCCCATCCATCCATCCATCCATCCATCCATCCATCCATCCATCCATCCATCCATCATCTATCTATCATCTATCATCTTTCTCTGTCTATCTCTGTATGTATGTATGTATGTATGTATATGTGTGTATATATCACACATCTGTCATCTCTATCATCTGTCTATCTCTCTATCTTCTATCTTTCTCATCTCTATCATCTGTCTATCTGTCTATCTTCTATCTTTCTATCTCTCTATCTCTCTATCATCTGACATCTTTCTCTGTCTATCTCTGTATGTAGGTATACCTGTGTGTGTATGTATGTATGTATGTATACACACACACATACACATATCTATCATCTCTCTCTATCATCTGTCTCTATCTCTCTATCTCTCATCTGTCTATCTCTCTGTATCATCTCTCTCTCTCTTCTCTCTCTCTGTCTCTCTCTCTCTTCTCTCTCTCTCTGTCTCTCTCTCTCTCTTCTCTCTCTGTCTCTCTCTCTCTGTCTCTCTCTCTGTCTCTCTCTCTCTCTCTCCTCTTTCTCTCTCTCTTAACCGTAGACCAACCATCAAGCAGTAAACAATACCTCCATGATGGAAGGAACACACTGGCTGGACAATCTACTGTATATAAACAGAGAGCATTCCCTTGTAGCACTGATGATGCTACCTAATTGGGTCATGAAACATCTACAAGAAAACCACCCAGCTCAGAGACCAGCAAAGACTCCACATCCAGTGCTTTTTTTGTAAAAGAAAAAGGTGCCGGAACTCACACATGTCATACAACCCACCTTGCCTACCCTACAAGGTTCCATCCAAAAAAGGTCCCGGAACTCCGTTCTGAGTGTTCTATGAGAAAAAAAGCCCTGTCCACATCTATTTTGTTCTTTCTGCTTCATTGACTGGCCACTTCTCATCCCATCACTTGCTAAATTCCGCTTTTTCCAGCCAGCCTCTTTTTGCCCTGAAAGTCGCTTGTTCCACTCGATTCCTTTGCATCCCCTTAATCCTTTGACATTTTAGGAAAACCCGACAAGTGGTTGGGGCTGGGTGAAGTCTGGCCCTTTAATTTCCATTAGAATGTCAAAGAGAGAGAGAGGGAAAAAAAGACAATTGCTGAAAGGTTAGGGCAAAACCTATTAGAAAAGTTGAGGCAAATCCGATGATCTCATCGCAAGGAACCACTGAAAGTCTGTCTTCGTTTTGGGATTAGGTCTAATTAAGGTGAACAAGCAGCTGGGCCCGTTTGGAATAACAATTGTGCTAGCATGTCACTTTTTTCTGCTTAGTTGAAATTTATATAGTTTGGGAATGGTGGATGTAAGAAAATTAGACCTCATTTAGAATCCGTTGAAAGGACACTCTGCCTTCATTATTAGCTTTGCATCTGAATTTTCTCCGGGCTGTTCTTTCACTGCTATAGGTAATGGATTTTTTTTCCCCAGATGTAATTGGATGAGTTTAATTTTTTCTTTCATTACCTGTCTCCAAGCCCTCTGCCCCTTTTCCCTTTGTGTTTTATTAGGACGGTAACCCCTATTTAAATAAAGGCTTTGGCAATGCTTATATACGTTCCATCAGCACTTTCTGATTGAATGTGGGTGGCGGTGGGGCCTGTAGCATTGCTTCATTTTTTAGACATTCACTAATTACATTTTAGCTCTGCTTGTGGACCAGCCAGAAATGGTTGCTTGGGTGTTTGGTTTGGATTTGATTAAATCCATAAACTCCACACACAGGTGGTCCTTAAGACCAAAGTGATCTTCAACATCTTCATCAATGATTTGGATGAGGGGATAGATGGGGAACTCATCAAATTTGCAGACGACACCAAGCTGGCAGGAATAGCCAACACTCCAAAAGACAGGCTTAAGATACAGGAGGATCTGGATAGACTTGAACATTGGGCGCTGTCTAACGAAATGAAATTCAACGGTGAAAAAAAAAGTAAGGTTCTACATTTAGGTAAGGTAAGTCAGCTCCCCAGAAAAGGAAATATTAAAAAGGGCAGGAAAATACATTTCCTGAAAAGAAATGGGAAGAACCAGGAAAGCATGCCCAGTTTGCTTAATAGCCCTAGCTCTCCCTCCCTCAAGCTCTGTACAAATGCAGATGTAAGAGGCTAGAAGCTTAGGAAGACAAAACACAAAGACATACCCCAGCCGCAGGGAAGCAGGGGCTGGGACATACCCACAACCATCAAGAATCCTAGAAGGGCACACCTAGATTCAGGACAGAATATGTGACACAGGAAGTAGCCTCAAACAGGAACAGGAAATAACTCCAAGCAATAGAGTCCAGGGGGTATAAAAACCCACTATCCACATGTGCTCAGCCCTTCTTTTCTGTTGGATCCATACTTCTGTCTGGCTTTCCTCTGTAATAAACTGTAACCTTCTTCCTAAAGCAGTCCCCATGTTGTTTATCTCCGGCTTGGATGGAACCATGATGAAGACTTTGCTTTCTACATAGGCAAGAAAAACCAAATGTATAGTATAGGTCAGGGGTAGGCAACCTTGGCTCTTTTAGGCCTCGTGGACTTCAACTCCCATAATTCCTGAGCCAGCTGGCTCAGAAATTCTGGGTGTTGAAATCCACGAGTCCTGAAAGAGCCAAGGTTGCCTACCCCTGGTTATAGGTGGAGGGAGTGAAGCTATTCTCCAAAGCACCCGAAGACAGAAGAAGAAACAATGGATGGAAACTAATCAAGGGGAGAAGCAACCTAGAACTAAGGAGAAATTTCCTGATAGTTAGAACAATTAACCAGTGGAACCACCTACCTCCAGAAGCTGTGAATGCTCCAACACTGGAAGTTTTTAAGAAGAGACTGGACAGCCATTTATTTAAAATGGTATAGGGTTTCCTGCCTGAGCAGGGAGGTTGGACTAGATGACCTCCAAGGTCCCTTCCAACGTTGTTGTTGTTGTTGTTGTTGTTATTATTATTATTATTATTATTATTATTATTATTATTATTATTATTATTATTAACTACTAGTTGTCAATCCATTTACCTATCTATTCATCATTCATCATCATCCTTCTCCCACCCCTCTCTGTCTCTCTGTCTGTGTTTGTGTGTGTGTGTCTGTGTCTGTCTCTTTCTCTGTGTGTGTGTGTGTGTGTGTTTCTTTCTCTCTCCCCCCCTCTAATCTACCATCTTTCTGCATCTAATTTACCATCTGAAGCCTGAGATCTGGAAAAGGCACAACTACAACGTTACAATGGCTTTTAATTCCACCAGTCTGTAGACCACACACAGTAAAGTTTCCACTGTTGTACCCAGAGAACTCCAGCACTGTTTTCCGTATCAGCCCAAACCACACAAAATCACTCATTTTTCTTAGCTCAACCTACAAATGCAAATCATCCCGAGTCTTTATGGCGATGGGATTGGTTTTCTTTGGGAAAGTAAAAATACTTACCTTTATTTTATCATTATCTTCCCAACTGTCTCCTTCTCTAGCTGTGAGGAACTTGCATGGAAACTGGTTGTTATTTGAAAACTGCTTGTCACATCAGAATTACCCAAGATAAAAGTGCCGAGGGTCTATAAATATGTATGGCAAAGAGAGAAGCTGTTTGTCTGCACAATGGTGTGATAATAAAACCAATCTGTAAGCCTGTTGCAGTAGTGATCTCTCATAACCACCTACTGTTTAGTCATTTTGTAATAATGTGATGGATGGAAACATAGCGGAGCTGAAACCCCACATAGATCTGCCCAAATTACATCAGTTGGTAGCAAAAATAAGAGCGGGTAGAACTTGAGAATGAGATAGCCATGTTCCTATTCCACCAACAAATCTCCTCATTGTCACACGCTGCAATGAACTCTAATCACCATTACACGTGAAAAAAGTATTAAGGAGAACAGATATAGTTTCCCCTCCCAAATGACTGATTCATGTAGAATAGAACAGAACAGAACAGAGTAGAGTAGAGTAGAGTAGAGTAGAGTAGAGTAGAGTAGAGTAGAGTAGAGTAGAATAGAATAGAACAGAATAGAACAGAACACAATAGAATAGAACAGAACAGAATAGAATAGAATAGAATAGAATAGAATAGAATAGAATAGAATAGAATAGAATAGAATAGAATAGAATAGAATAGAATAGAATAGAATAGAGCTGGAAGGGACGTTGGAGGTCTTCTAGTCCAGCCCCCTGCTCAAGCAAGAGAACCTACACCATTTCAGACAAGTGACTGCCTAGTCTCTTCTTCAAAGCCTCCAGTGACAGAGCATCCACAATTTCTGGAGGCAACTTCTGTTCCACTGGTTAATTGTCCTCACTGTTAGGAAGTTTCTCCTTAATTCCAGGTTGCTTCTCTTTTTGGTCAGTTTCCAACCTTTATTTTTTATTTTTTATCCTGTCCTCTGTGCTTGAGAAAATAACTTGCCCCCCTCTTCTTTGTGGCAGCCCCTCAAATACTGGAAGACTGCTTTCATGTCGACCCTGTTTTTTTTTTCTTTAGACTAATCAAACCCAAGTCCTGCCGCCGTTCTTCATATGTTTTAGCCTCCGAACCTTTGATCATCTTAGTTGCTCTTCTCTGATTTTTTTTTCCAGACACTCAACATCTTTTTTGTAGTATGGTGACCAAAACTGTTTGCAGTATTCCAGGTGAGGTCTTACTAGGGATTTATAAAGCGGTACTGATACAAAGTATGGGTACAATGCAGCTATGATGAACTTGGAAAAGGATATGGAATATGGAAAAGAATATGAAAAAGGAAGGTCATCAGCCTGGTAATGTAGGGCTTTAAAGGTTATTACCAGCACCTTGAATCGCACTTGGAGGGTAACCGGAAGCCAATGCAGCTCGCACAGGAGTGGTGTAACATGGGAGTTATTTTTATTATTATAAAATCATGCTGTAAAAGAAAGAGGGAAAACTATATCCTAGCTGGCATTCAGAGATATTTAAAGAACACAATATTTCCACAGAGGACAATATTCCAGGGCTAAACTGTGGGGTCCGTGGTGCTCTCTGAACTTGGTGGATTTCTCACAGACATTTAATTACCCAAGTAGGTAATATCATCAGTGCTAGAAGAGAGTGAGGAGGGGGGAGGGAGAGGAGGAGGAAGAGGAGGAAGATGACTATGGGGTCCTGGATGCTCTCTAAGATTAGTGGCTTTCTTGCAGATGTTTCCTTACCCAAGTAGCTAACATCATCAATACTAGAAGGGAGTGGCATTGAGGAGGAGGAGGAGGAGGAGGAGGAGGAGGAGGAGGAGGAGGAGGAGGAGGATTATGGGGTCCTTGATGCTCTCTAAGCTTGGTGGTTTTCTTGCAGACATTGCTTTACCAAAGTACATAATATCATCAGTGCTAGAAGGGAGTGGGGTTGAGGAGGAGGAGGTAAAAAGAGGAGGAGGAGGAGGAGGAGGAGGAGGATTATGGGCTCCTTGATGCTCTCTAAGATTGGTGGCTTTCTTGCAGATGTTTCCTTACCCAAGTAGGTAACATCATCAATACTAGAAGGGAGTGGCATTGAGGAGGAGGAGGAGGACGAGGAGGACGAGGACGAGGAGGAGGAGAAGGAGGAGGAGAAGGACTATGGGGTCCTTGATACTCTCTAAGCTTGGTGGTTTTGTTGCAGACATTTCTTTACCAAAGTACATAATATCATCAGTGCTAGAAGGGAGTGGGGTTGAGGAGGAGGTAGCGGAGGAGAAGAGGAAGGAGGAGGAGAAGCAGGAGGAAAAGGAGGAGGAGGAGGAGGACTATGGGGTCCTTGATACTCCCTGAGCTTGGTGGTTTTCTTGGAGACATTTCATTACCCAAGTAGGTAATATCATCAGTGATAGAAGGGAGTGGGGTTAAGGAGGAGAAGAGGAAGGAGGAGGAGGAGGACTATGGGGTCCTTGATACTCCCCGAGCTTGGTGGTTTTCTTGGAGACATTTCATTACCCAAGTAGGTAATATCATCAGTAATAGAAGGGAGTGCGGTTGAGGAGGAGAAGAGGAAGGAGGAGGAGGAGGATTATGGGGTCCTTGATACTCTCTAAGCTTGGTGGTTTTCTTACAGAAATTTCTTTACCAAAGTACGTAATATCATCAGTGCTAGATGGGAGTGGGGTTGAGGAGGAGGCATTCCTAAATTTCTTTAATCTGTTAACTTGCCTCTTTCATTCCTTCAGCAGAGCACATTCATTCCTTGCCCAGAGCACATTATGTGCTGTGGAACCTCAAGATAAATAAAGCCCAAAACTGTCACAATGGGATTAAAAGGTCATCTAGCCATGTCTCTTGCCAGGGAGGTAAATGTTGCACTGAGAAAGTTCATAAAAGAGAGATTAATGTATTTTTCTTTCCTCTGTGTAGTCTCCCATATCTTATTACCAATATCTTATCCTGTCGACACATTAGCACCATCCTTTTGTTATATTATATTAGCATTTTTATCATATCAGGACATATTGTTCCCTAACACAATCTCTCAGTCATATCGTATTAGTAACTGTCATATCAAATTAGGACCAGCAGAGATTAGAAGGCATTCTGATTCAATTAGCATGGTGGCACGTTCTTCTCTCTTTCTTTTCTTTTCCTTTGTCGATCCTAAACGGCAGGGCACCACTGGTGTGTCCTGTGATCGACACATGCCAATCCATCTAAAATCAAAGGTGTATAAAACAGTGGTTAGGGAGATTCTCAATAATCCGGGTCATGGTTGTCCCAAAGGTGCTTTTTCAAAAGGCAACTGGACTTTGGTTTTTCCTTGAAAACATTTTACTTCTCATCCAAGTTCAAGTTTCAAGTTTCAAGTTTTATTTAATTTGTATACCGCCCTTCTCCTTGGTAGGGACTCAGGGCGGTTCACAGGGCATATATAAAAAAGACAATACAAAAATTAAAAAAGATTAAACCCATGCCCAGTTAAAAACAGTAATACAGATCTAAAACAACAAATTAAAACCCATAATCCCCCGTCAGGCCAGACCAGCCATTTCAAATAGGTAGGTCTTCAGGCCACGATGGAAAGTTCGGAGGTCTGATGCCGTCCGGAGCTCCACCGGCAGTTGGTTCCATAATGCCGGAGCGCCCACAGAGAAGGCCCTCCCCCTGGGGGCCACCAGTCGGCACTCCTTGACTGGCGGCATCCTGAGGAGGCCCTCTCTGTGGGAACGCACAGGGCGGAGGGGAGTTGATGCCGGCAGCAGGTGGTCCCTGAGGTATCCCGGACCCATGCCATGTAGGGACTTAAAGATCGTAACCAAAACCTTGAACCTCACCCGAAAGACAACTGGTAACCAATGCAGCTCGCGGAGCAAAGGTGTAACATGGGAGTACCGGGAAACTCCCAAGACAACTCTCGCGGCCGCATTCTGTACCAGTTGGAGCCTCCGAGTGGTCTTCAAGGGAAGCCCTATGTAGAGAGCATTACAGTAGTCAAGGTGAGAGGTCACGAGCGCATGAGTGACCGTACACAGGGCATCCCGGTTCAGATAGGGCCGCAACTGGCGCACCAGGCGAACCTGGGCAAAAGCCCCCCTAGTCACGGCCACTATATGATCTTCCAGGGTAAGCCGTGAATCTAGGAGGACTCCCAAGTTGCGAGCCCTATCCACGGGGGGTAAGAGCTCACCCCCCATAGAAAGAGATGGAACATTTTGAATGTCCCGGGATGCCGGAATGTACAGCCACTCAGTCTTGTCAGGGTTGAGTTGAAGTCTGTTCCTCCCCATCCAGACCCGAACCGCCTCCAGGCAACGGGACATCACAGCGAGGGCATCACTGGGGTGGTTTGGGGTCCAAAAGAAAAGTTGGGTATCATCAGCATATTGATGATACCCAACTCCAAAACCACGAATGATCTCACCCAGCGGTTTCATGTAGATGTTGAACAGGAGAGGCGAGAGAACCGACCCCTGAGGAACTCCACAAATGAGAGACCTAGGGGCCGATCTCTGCCCTCCTGCCAACACCGACTGCGAGCGTCCCAGGAGATAGGAGGAGAACCACTGAAGAACTGTGCCTCCCACTCCCAATCCCCTGAGACGCCGCAGCAGGATACCATGGTCGATGGTATCGAAATCCGCCGAGAGGTCTAATAGGACTAGGACAGAGGAATATCCCCTATCCCGAGCCCTCCAGAGATCATTCACCAGAGCGACCAATGCCGTCTCAATGCTGTACCCGGGCCTGAAACCCGATTGGTAGGGGTCCAGATAATCCGCTTCATCCAGGACCAGAGGGAGCTGATGCGCCACCACACTCTCGACAACCTTCGCAAGAAAGCGAAGGTTGGAGACTGGACGAAAGTTGTTCAAAACAGCTGGGTCCAAGGCAGGCTTCTTGAGGAGAGGTCTCACCACCGCCTCCTTCAAGACGGTGGGGAAATAACCCTCACTCAAAGAAGCAGATATAACCGCCTGGAGCCAGCCTCGTGTCCTCTCCCTAGCTGCATAAACCAGCCAGGAAGGGCACGGGTCCAACAAACATGTGGAGGAGCTCAGCCTCCCCATAATCCTGTCCACTTCATCAGGGGTCACAGAATCAAACTCTTCCCAGGTAACATTGACAAGACCGCCCGTGTCCTGATCGCCTGACTCTGCCCAGCTGGAGTCCAAACCAGTCCGAATCCGAGCGATTTTATCCGTCAGATGTTGACTAAATTCCTCGGCACAACCCTGCAAGGGATCCTCCCTCACCTCCTGATTAAGAAGTGAGCGAGTCACCCTAAACAAGGCGGCCGGGCGATTATCTGCGGACGCGATGAGGGTGGAGAAGTAATTGCACCTCGCCACCCTCATCGCTGCGAGATAAGACCTAATATAGGTTCTTAACCGCAACTGGTCGGGTTCGGATCGGCTAGACCTCCAGCAGCTCTCTAGGCCCCGTTTCCGACGCTTCATCTCCCGGAGCTCCGCGGAAAACCATGGAGCTCGCTGGGATCTGCGCCGGGTCAGGGGCTGCAAGGGTACAACCCGGTCAAGTGCCTCAGTGGCTGCCCTTTCCCAGGCTTCCACTAAGGCATCCGCCGAGCTGAGAGCAGTGGAGGCAGGTGGGGACCCCAGCGCCGCTTGGAATCTATCAGGATCCATTAAGCGTCTGGGGCGGTACCATCTAATTGGCTCTGTGCCCCCACGGCGGGGGGTGGCAAAACGGAAGACCAGCCGCAGGAGATGATGATCGGTCCATGACAGGGGCATAATAAATGGAGAGCCCCCACCTAGATCATCCAACCACCGTCTAGATAAAAAAATCAGGTCAAGGGTGTGGCCTCCCTCATGAGTTGGCTCTGAAATTACTTGCGTCAGGTCCATGGCCGCCATGGAAGCCATGAACTCCCGAGCTAGCTCAGATGAACCTCCCAGGGATGGTAGATTGAAGTCTCCCAAAACTATAAGTTTGGGAAACTCAACCACCAAGCCCGAGAGGATATCGAGCAGCTCGGGCAGGGCTGCCGCTGTGCGACTAGGCGAAATGTACACCAGCAGCAAGCCCAACTGCGCCCCAGGACCAAATCTCATAAAGAGAGACTCACACCCGACTATCTGAGAAACGGTGGTCTCCCGCGGACATAAGGTCTCCCTAATGGTAACCGCCACTCCCCCACCCCTACCATGAGCTCGTGGCCGGTGTAGCACCCGGAAGCCTGGTGGGCAGAGGTCAACCAAAGGGACCCCACCCTCTGGGCCCAACCAAGTCTCTGTGATGCAAGCCAGGTCCGCATGCTCACCCTCAACTAAATCCCTAACGAGGGGAGCTTTATTAACCACGGACCTGGCATTCAGGTACACCAGCCGGAGCTCAGGAGGCTGCACATCCTCGCTCCCGGGATCTCGAGGAAGAAGCAGAGGGTCGGAGCGCCTCACCGCTTGCAAATAGCGGGGACGGCCCTCCCGGTAGCGATACGGCCCCCTGTCTATCCGCCTGCTGCCATTCCCCGTCGTGGGAATTGATAATCCCACGGTCCAAGAAGCTTCTTCAGTTCTGACTGAGTGGTGGAGGATGGAAGGATTGATATTCCTTGCAGACAGCACTTTTTTCAGAGAGTCATTGAAGCCACTTGGAGGCTTATCATTCAGGTGACCCTGAGGGCACAGATAACCTCCAAGTGGCCTCAATGACTCTCAGAAAGCTAACAACCAGATGACTGAAGGGAAAATAAATCCTTCCATCCTTCACCGTTCAGTCAGAACTGAAGAAGCTTCTTGGATGAGAAGCGAAAGGCATTCAAGGAAAAACAAAATCCAGTTGCATTTTGACAAAGAACCTTTAGGATCAAACAATGGTGCCCCTAGCAGTTCTATATGATGCTGAGTGCTGGCCAGCTACCAAATGTGTTGAGTACACCTTGCATGCCATGGTGATGCTCATGTTTTGTTGCTCCTTAGGCGTCTCTTACTTTTAGTATGTCAGCAAATGGGCACCGTGCCAACATCAGAGGAAAAGTGGGAGAAACGCCTACAGTGGGAAGAAGAAGAAGAAGAAGAAGAAGAAGAAGAAGAAGAAGAAGAAGAAGAAGAAGAAGAAGAAGAAGAAGAAGAAGAAGAAGAAGAAGAAGAAGAAGAAGAAGAAGAAGAGATTATATTGAAGATGATGATGATGATGATGATGATGATGATGATGATGATGATGATGATGATGATGATACTAAATGGCAACTTTCATTCATCTCAAGGCAGGACAAGAATTCACCATCTCCTGGTGATTGGCCCAAGGTCACCCAGCCAGCTTTCATGCCTAAGGCAGGAGTTGTCAGGTGAAAGAAATCAGGAACCCGGGTTATTCAACTCTGTACAAATTTATTCCATGCTATCTCTAAAGAAGACTCTGAACTACTAACAGACAAAGCAAATTGGCAGTAGATAAGAGCCAATGGAATTCAAGAGATTCCAAACTGATGACGTCGCTGACCTCTCCTTGGGCTCAGCCTGGTCATCTCCTACAGGACTAGAACTCACTATTTCCTGGTGATTGACCCAAGGTCACCCAGCCATCTTTTTCTCCTAAGACAGGACTAGAACTCAGAGTTGGTCCTGCTACTTTAACCCACTTAGATCAAAGTGGCACTCTTTAGTTTAAAATAATGTTGTCAGTCCTTCAAAGTAGACCAAACTAAGGAATCACAGCCATGTCTGCTCATACTATTTTATTATGCTATGATAGAGTCCTACAACTTGGTTAGACTACTGCAACGCTCTCTACATGGGGCTGCCCTTGAGGACCACTCGGAGGCTTCAGCTGGTGCAGAATGCAGCAGCGCGAGTTGTGATGGGAGTCTCCCGATACTCCCGTGTAACGCCTCTTCTCCACGAGCTGCATTGGCTTCCAGTTGCCCTCCGGGTGAGATTCAAGGTGCTGGTGATGACCTATAAAGCCTTACATGGCATGGGTCCGGATTATCTTAGGGAGCACCTGCTGCCAGCGTCAACTTCCCATCGTCCAGTGCACTCCCATTGAGAGGCCCTCCTTAGGGTGCCGCCGGGTAGGGAGTGCTGGCGGGTGATCCCCAGAGGGAGGGCATTTTCTGTGGGCGCACCTGCCCTTTGGAATGATTTACCTGTGGAACTCCGGACTGCCCCCGATCTGCGTTCATTTCGCCGGGACCTGAAAACCTGGCTTTTTGATTTATCAGGCCTTGACTGAAGGGGTTTTAGCTTTTTAAATATTGTTTTAATTGTTGGGCTTAATTAATTTATTTTAATTTTATATTATCTTTTATATTGTATTTTATGCTGCCCTGTAAACTGCCCTGAGTCCTTTGGGAATAGGGCGGTATAGAAATCTAATTAAATAAATAAATAAATAAACTCTGAATGCACTTCTCTCTCTCTCTCTCTCTCTCTCTCTCTCTCTCTCTCTCTCTCTCTCTCTCTCTCTCTCTCTCTCTCTCTCTCTCTCTCTCTCTCTCTCTCTCTGTTTGCTTTTTTTTCCCCTTGAGAATTCGGGATGGTGTACTTTGAGATGCTTTCCTAAATTGTGTTCCTATGCTGAAATTCTCCTAATCTCCAACAGAAGACCCTCAAAAGAAACTCCAGTGAGATTCCATCTCTAGTTTATGTCTATGGAGATTCTCTGTCATCCAGATCATGGTTGTCCCAAAGGCAACTGGACTTTCTTGCTTTTCTTGAAGATGTTTTACTTCTCATCCAAGAAGCTTCTTCAGCCCTGACTGACCCCACCATCCAGTCAAAAGCCGAGGAAGCTTCTTGGATGACAAGCGAAACATCTTCAAGAAAAAACCCAAGAAAGACCAGTTGCCTAGTTTATGTCCACAAGATGGTCACTATCTTTCATATGCTGGGGATCGTGGATTAATAGGACATCCCTTTAGAAATGTAGAATGTCTCTCTGTCCTTTTTTTTATTTTTATTTTTTTTACAGAGGTAAGTGGTTGGCAATACATAGATTCCTTTCTCCTTCCCCCATGGAAGGACCACAATGGAAAGTGAGGTTATTACTATGAATAATGCCCTATAAATATTCCACTTGTTAGGCATGTAATCAGTTCTCTAGTCTCTCTGGACAGCTTCCTCATTTACACCCTCCCCTTGGTATATTTCTCTTGTATAATTTAAATGCACACATGCATTGTAATCACTTCCTCACTCTCATTGTTGTTGTTTTTTTCTGGCTGGCTAGCTGAACTTCAAAGGGATGCTTATTTAGCAGGAGAAGATTTAGTTTCACATGGGACTGGAACTGCAATGTCAGGATTTCACTGGTTGTATGCACTAAGTAAGGGACGCGGTGGCTCAGTGGGTTAGGACGCTGAGCTTGTCGATCAGAAGGTCAGCAGTTTGGCGGGTCGAATCCCGAGTGCCGCATAACAGAGTGAGCGCCTGTTACTCGTCCCAGCTTCTGCCAACCTAGCAGTTCCAAAGCACGTAAAAATGCAAGTAGAAAAATAGGGACCACTACGGTGGGAAGGTAACAGTGTTCCGTGCGCCTTTGGCGTCTAGTCATGCTGGCCACATGACCACAGAGACATCCTCGGACAAACGCTGGCTCTTTGGCTTTGAAACAGAGATGAGCACCAGCCCCTAGAGTTGGAAACGACTAGCACGCATGTGCGGGGGAACCTTTACCTTTACCTTTACCCAGTGCTTTTTTTGTAAAAGAAAAAGGTGCTGGAATTCACATATGTCATACAACCCACCTTGCCTACCCTACAAGGTTCCATCCAAAAAAGGTGCTGGAACTCTGTTCTGGGCGTTCTATGAGAAAAGAAGCCCTGCCTTTACCTATGCACTAAGTAGGACTTCCCCAGAGGACAGAGTTTAAGGCAGGTGACAATGCCAGGATGACTTCTTCTGATCTCAGAGGCTAAGCTGTTTTTGCTGTTCCATCACTAAGTCATGTTCAACTCTTCATATTCCCATGGACCATAGCACAGCCAGACCTCCTGTCCTCCACTGTCTCCTGGAGTTTTCCCAAATTCATATTCATTGCATCAGTGGCACCATCTATCCATCACATTCTCCGCTGTCCCCTTCCAGCTTTGCCTTCCCTCTTTCCCAACATTGGGGTCTTTTCCAAGGAGTCCTCTCTTTTCATTAGGCGGCCAAAGTATCTGTGCTTCAGCTTCACCATCCATCCTTCTAAAGAAGAGTCAGGGCTGATTGTCTTTGAGATCAGCTGATTGGATCTCCTTGCAGTCCAAGGGACCCTCAAGGGACCCTCTGTAGCATCACGATTTGAAAGCATCAGTTCTTTGGCGCTCATCCTTCCTAATGATCCAACTCTCCCAGCCATACATTACTACTGGGAAAAGCATAGCTTTGACTACATGTTGGCAAGCTAAACTGAGGTGGTTCTAGTTAGCACTAGGAGGAGAGGTCACTAGGAGGGAATACAGACCTTTATTTTATTTATTTTAATCCCATTTATATCCCGCCCTTCTCCGAAGACTCAGGGTGGCTTATAATCTAAGAAGCACAAATCAACATGCTTAGCAATAGCCTTCATTCTATGTATATGCCTGCTTATTAGGGCTTTCACCCCCCCCCAAGTGGCATTATTACAAAGTCAGCTTATTGCCCCCAACAATCTGGGTCCTTATTTTACCTACCTCAAAAGGATGGAAGGCTGAGTCAACCTTGAACCTGGTGGGATGCAAACCTGCACTAATTGCAGGCAGCTGGTGTTACTTAAGGAGGCATTATCCCACTGCTCCACCAAGGCTCTTTAGGTTAAAGTCCACACAAACACACACACACACACACAAACACTCGCATGAAGGATGTGGCAATCTATCTCCATATTTATCTCGAGAAAACTCCATACAGTCAAGAGTCAAGCTTGACTTGAAAGAGACTTTAGTTTTATCCTTTATTGGTATTTGTTTATTTTTATTTCATTTGACCATATTTCAACTATCTGAAGGCAGGATGAGAAGCAGTGGATTGGAAACTAATCAAGAAGAGAAGCAACCTAGAACTCAGGAGAAATTTCCTGACAGGGAGGACAATTAACAAGTGGGATGGCTTGCCACCAGAAGCTCTGGGTGCTCCGTCCCTGGAGGCTTTCAAAAAGAGACTGGACAACCATTTGTCTGAAATAATATAGGGTTTCCTTCCTGATCAGGGGGTTGGACTAGAAGACCTCTAAGGTCTCTTCCAACTCTGTTGTTTTGTTAATTAACCAGCAGAAGGAATTGCTTCCAGAGGTTGTGGATGCTCCAAAACTGAATGTTTTTTTAAGAAGAGATTGGACAACAATTACTCTGAAAAGATATAGGGTGTTCTGCTTAAGCAGAGGATTGGACTAGAAGACCTTCAAGGTCCATAATTATGTTCATTAAAAGACATTATCATGGTTCCAACAAATGAAACTCTTCAAAGAACTTTGAGGCATTGTTTACCTTAAAGAATCTTTATTGGAGTAGCATACTATTAGTATGTACATAGGCAAAGCCAAAAGCCACATTCCTCCTCATAAAACTCAATCCATTAAAACATTAAAATATTAAATGCCTGTTTTCTGGCAGACATCTCATTACCTGGCTAGGTAACATCATCAATCTTCAAGGAAGCCTACAAGGGACAGAGAGAGGAGGAGGAGGAGGAGGAGGAGGAGGAGGAGGAGGAAGAGGAGGAGGAGGAGGTTTGGATTCCTACATTGAACAAGGATGGCCTCATGGTAGCAGTGTTTCAATATCTGAAGGACTCCCACAAAGACGAGAGGGTCAAAGTATTTTCCAACGCATCAAAAGGCAAGACGAGAAACAATGGTTGGAAACTAACCAAGGAGAAAAGCAACCTAGAACTAAGGAGAAAATTCCTGACAGTTAAAGCAATCAACCAATGGAATAGCTTGCCTTCAGAAGTGGTGGGTGGTCACTTGACGTGGCCCACACCTGACCCCTCATAAGACCCTCACCTTACATGACCCTCACCTGACCTGACCTCCCCATCTCACAACTGACCACACGAAGCCCTTATAAGCAGAACACCAACGCCAACAGAATGCAGCCGCGCGAGTTGTGTTGGGGGTCTCCCGATACTCCCATGTTACACCTCTGCTCCGCGAGCTGCATTGGCTGCCAGTTGCCCTCCGGGTGAGATTCAAGGTGCTGGTTATGACCTACAAAGCCCTACATGGCATGGGTCCAGATTACCTACGGCAGCACCTGCTGCCGGCATCAACTTCCCTCCGTCCAGTGCGCTCCCACAGAGAGGGCCTCCTCAGGGTGCCTCCCATCAGAGAATGTCTATTGGTGGCCCCCAGGGGGAGGGCGTTCTCTGTGGGTGCGCCAGACCTGTGGAACCGCTTGCCGGTTGAGCTCCGGATGGCTCCCGACCTTCGCTTCTTCCGGCGCGATTTAAAAACTTATTTATTTGAACAATCTGGCCTGGTCTGATGGGTTTGGGGTTTGGATTTAGTTTTAAACAGACTTTTAGTATTGTATTATATTGGGCATAATTATTTAATTCTTTTCAACTCTTTTTTTAACTTTTGTATTTACATTTTGATATTTATTGCCCTGTACACCGCCCTGAGTCCTTCGGGAGAAGGGCGGTATAAAAATTTAATAAATAAATAAATTTAATAAATAAACATTCCCTTAATACCACGGAGAAAATTACTTAGCCTGGTAACGAAATGTTCAGAAGGCTTGACTAATGAACCCTGCACTCTAGCTAGAGATATTTAACACTATCACAAAGATATTCGGTCCCAGGGATGAACCTCCATCATCTTAGCTGTAACACGCTGCCCAGTTTTCTTATAGATTTTCATTACCCAGTTTCTTTAATAACGTTTCTCCTAGATTTCGGCTTTCCTCACAGTATCTGGGCTTTGGTAACAGTTATGCCTCTCTCTTTTTGATAGCCTATAGATCTGTTTATCCTAAGTCATAAATCTTTGCCGGGATGATCCACCACAGGTATTTTGAAACTGCCTTCTAAGGGCCGTCAAAGACTTTGGTGCTTCTCTTGATAATATTATCTCCTGCTCTTAAAAAAAAAGAAAGAGTTTTCAATTGAAATCCTTTACATTAAAGCTATGGATTTTTCCTTTGACATGGCAGACTTCAAACAGGGAATAAAGAGCACAGGTGTCTCTTTCTCACGGCCAGGTGTTCCGTGAACTTCTCCGAGGCTTTGTCATTTGGAAGAACTTAGTGAGTGATTTTCTAATATTTGCATTGTTTTATTTGACAGGTGTTTGTTTCTTTATTTACAGGGAAGACCCTTTAAAGCAGAACAGAAGGGAAAACACTGTTCTTCACCTTTGGGAGTGTGCCTGAGTTTGTGCATGCGTATGAGAGCTGAGGTGAGGGTGATATAGTAAGTAGGAATCAGAAAATCCATCTTCTGGTGCTCTCTTAGGCTGTGATCTCAGCCAGCCTCTTTCACTTTGTGGTTAGGTTAGGTTTATTAAATTTATATGCCGCCCTTCTCCCTGAGGACTCAGGGTGGCTCACAACAATAGAAAGTTAAAAGATATAAATACAAAAATTAAAAGAGGATTAAACAATATAAGAAATAAAAAACAATTTAAACCAATAAAAAAACAAATTTAAAAACTATGATCAGTCCAGGCCCACTTGTTGGAATAACCAGGTTATTAGGTCACGGCGGAAGGACCGAAGGTCAGGGGCCATCCGCAGCTCTGGGGGCAGTTCGTTCCAGAGGGTCGGTGCACCCACAGAGAAGGCTCTCCCCCTGGGGGTCGCCAGCCGGCATTGCCTGGCCGATGGCACCCTGAGGAGGCCGACTCTGTGGGAGCGAACCGGGCGATGGGAGGTTGACATTGGCAGCAGGTGGTCTAGCAAGTACCCCAGGCCTAAGCCATATAGGGCTTTAAAGGTGATTATCAGCACCTTGAATCACACCCAGAGGGCAACCAGAAGCCAATGCAGCTCGCGCAGGAGTGGTGTAACATGGGAGCATCGAGATACTCCCATAAGTACCTCCGGGTGCACTTCAAGGGCAGCCCCATGTAGAGAGCATTGCAGTAATCCAGGTGAGAGGTGACAAGGGCATGGGTGACCGTGCATTGGGCATCTCGGTCCAAAAAGGGGTGCAACCTGCATACCAGGCGAATCTGTGCAAAAGCCCCCCTGGTCACGGCAGTTAGATGATCTTCCAAATTAAGCCGTGAATCCAGGAGGGCACCCAAGTTGCGGGCCCTTTCTGAGGGGGGCAATAGCTCCCCCCCTCATCAGAAGAGATGGAACCTGTTGGTCAGTACGAGATGCCGATATCCACAGCCACTCGGTCTTGGAGGGGTTCAGCCTGAGCCTGTTCCTTCCCATCCAGACCCGCACCACCTCCAGGCACCGGGACATCACATCAAGGGCATCACTGGGTTGGCTCGGGGTAGAGATAAACAACTGGGTATCATCCGCGTATTGGTGATACCTCAGCCCAAAGCCACGGATGATCTCACCCAGCGGCTTCATATAGATGTTGAACAGGAGGGGGGAGAGAACCAACCCCTGAGGTAACCCACAAGAAAGGGTCCTCAGGGTAGATCTCTGCCCCCCTGCCACTACAAACTGTGAACAGCCTGAGAGGTAGGAGGAGAACCACTGTAAAACAGTGCCTCCCACTCCCAACCCAGTGTGACCAATGCCGTTTCCGTGCTGTGGCCAGGTCTGAAACCAGACTGGTATGGGTCCAGATAGTCCGCTTCATCCAGGAATTGCGGAAGCTGACGCGCCACAACACTCTCGACAACCTTCGCTACAAAGCGAAGATTGGATAGTTGTTCAATGAGGCCGGGTCCAGAGCAGGCTTCTTGAGGAGGGGCCTTACCACCGTCTCTTTTAAGGTGGAGGGGAAGACACCCTCTGTCAATGAAGCATTGACAACTGCCTGGAGCCAGCCCCCTGTCACCTCACCATCCATCCTCTATATTTTTTTCTCCATATCTCTATTTGTCTCTCCATTTCTATCTCATAGAGGTAATCTCTCTCTCCTATCTATCTATCTATCTATCTATCTATCTATCTATCTATCTATCTATCTATCTATCTATCCATCCATCCATTCATCTATCTATCGATCATCTGTATATCTATCTATCTATCTATCTATCTATCTATCTATCTATCTATCTATCTATCCATCCATCCTCTATAATTTCTTTCTCCATATCTCTATTTCTCTCTCCATTTCTATCTCATAGAGATAATCTCTTTCTCTCCTATCTATCTATCTATCTATCTATCTATCTATCTATCTATCTATCCATTCATCTATCTATCAATCATCTATCTATCTATCTATCTATCTATCTATCTATCTATCTATCTATCTATCTATCTATCATCTGCTGTCATTATAGATTTTATAGTTATTCCTGTGCACAAAACCACATAAAATAATTTTCCTCCATAGCATGAGATAGTCTGGTTTCTTTGATGTATAAATGACTTGTATAGATGAATTAAAGCCTTGGATGGTATGAATTGGAAACCATGAATATTTCAGGAGGTGTCTTCATGCTCTTGCCAAAACCTACTACATGTCTTACTGCTATGTATAGTCTAGAGTTTTTAAGACTTGGTTGGGTGAGATAGGGAATTTTTGAGGAAAAAGAAAGTGGAGTATTTTAGATTTTTTTTATCCCACTTTATTTTTATTATATTTAATATAAGTAACTCAAGAGGAACAAGGGGAACATACTTAATACTCTTCCATCCTCTATTCTATTCTATTCTATTCTATTCTATTCTATTCTATTCTATTCTATTCTATTCTATTCTATCTACCATGAAAAAGAAAATACAGTATTCCAGATGGTTTAGTCTGGCATATGATGGCTTGAAGTTATCCCTCTTTGATTTGAGGGAAAAAAAGAATCTGAAATTCAGTTTGGATGAACAAGCCTCTGAATGCATCTCCTTAGGAACCGCTTGATGAGATTTCTGGATCCCATGGGTGTCAGAGAGGGACCAGGATCTCACGATCCTCAGAGTGGATGACACGTGGGCATGGGAGCAACTGATCTGCATGGTATTTAAAAATATAAATGTATTCCTGAATATGGGAAAACTGGTCAGTGAGGCACAGAGGCATTGTGACTGGCGCATTCGGTGGTTAACAACAATAAATTATTGTCCAACAATAAATTTTGACAGTTCCTGTGAAGAGGACACCTGTTACTTTTTAAGTCTGGAGATGTCATTAGAGATTGGAGATTAGAACGATTGACAGACCTGTTTTATGCCGATTTCTGCAATCTACTTTACCCCTGGCCATTGCTGAATGAACTCTCTAAGTGGACTGTTCTTTTTCCTGCCAGGTCACACAATGCACAAATGGTGTGTCCTAAGCTATAATATTCAGAGACTTTGAGGAAAATAATTTTGGGGAATTATTGAAGTCCACCTACATTACAATCTACTCCACGCACAGAGGAGACCTTGAGTTCATGGAGGAGAACTATCAGATAAAGGCGCTAATCAAAATCTTCAGGGTTAATCATCCATTCAATTATAATTTCTGCATGCATCACTATCCATTTATTTGTTAGATTTATACCCTGCTTTTTAATCCCAGGAACTCAAGGGGTCACACGCAGGTCCGGTTTTTTGTATTTCTTTTCTCTAAGGCCCAAAATGCACAGGTACAGTATAGGTGGTAGCTTGTTCAATAATAGTAACTGTGAGAGGGATCTCGGAGTACTAATGGACAATTACTTAAATAGGAGCCGGCCGTGTGCTGCACCTGCCAAAAAATCCAAAACAGTCCTAGGCTGCATTAACAGAGGGATAGAATCAAGAACACATAAAGGGTTAATACCACTTTACAATGCCTTGGTAAGGCCATACTTGGAATGCTGCATCCAGTTTTGGTCACCACGATGTAAAAATAAATAAATAAATGTTGAGACTCTGGAAAGAATGCAGAGAAGAGCAACAAAGATGATCAGGGGACTGGAGGTTAAAACATATAAAGAACGGTTGCTAGAATTGGATACAGTATGTCTAGTCTAATGAAGAGAAGGACTAGGGGTCACACGGTAGCAGTCTTCCAATATCTCAGGGGCTGCCCCAAAGAAGAGGGAGTCAAGCTATTCTCCAAAGCACCTGTAAGCAGGACAAGAAGCAACGGATGGAAACTAGTCAAGGAGAGAAGCAACCTAGAACTAAGGAGGAACTTCCTGACAGTTAGAGCAATTAATCAGTGGAACAACCTGCCTCCAGAAGTGGTGAATGCTCCAACAGTGGAAGTTTTTAAGAAGAGACTGGGCAGCCATTTGTCTGAAAGGGTTTCCTGCCTGAGCAGTGGGTTGGACTAGAAGATCTCCAATGTCTCTTCCATCTCTGTTATTCTATTCCATTCTATTCTATTCTATTCTATTCTATTCTATTCTATTCTATTCTATTCTATTCTATTCTATTCTATTCTGTTCTGTTCTGTTCTGTTCTATTCTATTCTATTCTATTCTATTCTATTCTATTCTATTCTATTCCATTCCATTCCATTCCATTCCATTCCATTCCATTCCATTCCATTCTATTCTATTCTATTCTATTCTATTCTATTCTATTCTATTCTATTCTATTCTATTCTATTCTATTCTATTCTATTCCATTCCATTCCATTCCATTCCATTCCATTCCATTCCATTCCATTCCATTCCATTCTATTCTATTCTATTCTATTCTATTCTATTCTATTCTATTCTATTCTATTCTATTCTATTCTATTCTATTCTATTCTATTCTATAGAAATTCAAGGTGCTGGTAATGACCTATAAAGCTCTAAATGGCTTGGGTCCAGATTATCTAAGGGAACACCTGCTGCCGGCATCAACTTCCCATCGTCCCGTGCGCTCCCACAGGGAGGGCCTTCTTAGGGTACCGCTGGTCAAGGAATGCCGGCGGGTTATCCCCAGGGGAAGGGCATTCTCTGTGGGCGTGCCGGCCCTTTGGAACCATCTTCCCATGGAGCTTAGGACTGCCCCCGACCTTCGCTCATTTCGCAGGGATTTGAAAACTTGGCTTTTTGAGCTGTCTGGCCCAGACTGAGGGGTTTTAATTATTTATTAATGGGGTTTTAGTTTAAATTCAGGGACTTAATTTAATTTTAGTTTTAATCGATTTTAACTTTGTATGTATGTATTTTTAATTTTTCCCTGTAAACCGCCCTGAGTCCTACGGGAATAAGGCGGTATAGAAGTTTAAATAATAAAATAAATAAAATAAATATTCTATTCTATTCTATTCTATTCTATTCTATTCTATTCTATTCTATTCTATTCTATTCTATTCTATTCTATTCTATTCTATTCTATTCTATTCTATTCTATTCTATTCTATTCTATTCTAGAACCAAGAAGAAAACTTCTAAGTATTTCCTTTATTGTTGTTTCCCTATAGACAGAATCTTGCCAGGCTAAAGCAATTATCTGCATTACTGTACTGTAGATATTTCTTGTTCTCCTCATGCCTACCAAGCTGTGCTGTCTCTTTGCCTTCAGAGAAAAAGCTCCCTCCTGCAACTCATGAGGACATTTCACCCCATTTCCATATCACGGCAATCCTGTGAATTGAGCTGAGAGAATAAGTCACCCAAAAGTGGGTAGGAGATCAGGAGGTTGAGCCAAGGGAGAGGGAAAATGCATTATCAGTCATGAATCCCTTCACATCCACAGGAGATCTAAGTCCAGCCCATCTTGAATTCCTGTGACTCTTACCTACCACCAATTTGCTTGGGCCGTTAGTAGTTCAGATTCTTGCAAAGAGCTTAAAGTTACAATAACTATACCCCTTTGAACTGCCTGGATCTCCAGGCAGAAACTGACCGGATTCACAGTCATCCAATTTGCTTGAAAATCTTAGTTCAAATCAACTGTCTTTTTGGAAAGTCAATTCAATTCACAGATTCAACTAAATTACCATTCAAACGTCTAATCCACTTTCTCCATAGACCCCATAATTCTATCTGTTTACGGCAACTGTTTTATTTTAGGTAGGGATTGTCCTCATCGTACATAGTAACAATTGTCTATTCCATATGCATTCTAGAGATGCAATTGGATATCTTTAAAATGTCAACTAAAGTCGAGCCAGCTTATCCTCAGCCATTTTCAAACAGGAAATTAAAACACAGGAGAAACCTAAAGGGGTAAGCAAGAATAACAGATTTGGAAGGCACTTTGGAAAGCCTCCAGTGATGGAGCACCCACAACTTCTGGAGGCAAGCAGTTCCACTGGTTAATTGTTCTCACTGTCAGGAAAATTCTCCCTAATTCTAGGTTGCTTCTCTCCTTGATCAGTTTCCATCCATTGCTTCTTGTCCTGCCCTCAGGTGCTTTGGAGAATAGCTTGATTCCCTCCTCTTTGTGGCAGCCCCTGAGATATTGGAATGCTGCTATCATCTCACCCCCTAAGATGGGTTCACTGTCTTCAATAAAGTCTAGACCAATTTTTGTGTTTGTGCTAAATGTGAATACAGGCAAGACACAGCCAACCAGACCTACAAAGCCATTCCATTCCAGTGCAAGATAACTGCTTCCCACAAGAATTCTTAAATGTCCATTTACTTGCTATGATAATTTATGTCACTCCCTATTGTATTCAACACCTAATGCACAGCTGGTCTTTTAATGCAAATTTCCTTGCTCTTGCAGGCCTATTATCCTCTTTGAAAGGGCAATGTTCCTTCCCTCTCTCTGTCTCTCCCTCCCTCCCTCCCTCTCTGCAATTATTTCTCTTTGCCATGTCTGCATTTTTAAATTATTTTTTCCTCTTCCTTTTTTCCCTTTTGCCCAAGCAAGTCAAACAAATAAACCACCATGCCAAAGTCCAATTCCTTTGCTCCTTAAGTGCGGTTTCCTGCATCATATTAAACTTGAAACCCAGCTGAACAAAATGTTGTTCATTTTTTCCTTCCCAAATAAACGAAATCATGATATGCCTTTTAATGTGAAATGCTAATTTGTACCAAATGCTGAACTATCCACTCCCCAACGTCATTTGAACCTAATCTAGTGTATTGGGCGAACCCACAATGTGAAATTTATGACCAGTGGATTTAGCAGAAGGGTTAAAAATCATGATCTATCTATCCATCCATCCATCTATCTATCTATCTATCTATCTATCTATCTATCTATCTATCTATCTATCTATCTATCTATCTATCTATCTATCTATCTATCTATCCATCCATCCATCCATCCATCCATCCATCCATCCATCCATCTATCTATCTACCTATCTATCTATCTATCTATCTATCTATCTATCTATCTATCTATCTATCTATCTATCTATCTATCCATCCATCCATCCATCCATCCATCCATCCATCTATCTATCTACCTATCTATCTATCTATCTATCTATCTATCTATCTATCTATCTATCTATCTATCTATTATCGAGATAGGTAGATATATCGATAGAGATAGAGAGATAGAGAGATGATAGAAAGATAGATGATAGAAAGAGATGATAGAAAGATAGAGATGATAGATAGATAGAGAGAGAGAGAGAGATATGTAGGTAAGTACGTAGATAAAGAAATATAGATATAGATATAGATATAGATATAGATATAGATATAGATATAGATATAGATATAGATATAGATATAGATATAGATATAGATATAGATATAGATATACAATAGATATAGATATAGATATAGATATAGATATAGATATAGATATAGATATAGATATAGATATAGATATAGATATAGATATACAATAGATATAGATATAGATATAGATATAGATATATCTGGGCAAGGTCTGAAGGACATTATATATCAGGAGAGATTGGAGGGACTGAATATACATGGCCTGCAGGATGGAAGGCAAAGGTGGGACTTGATTGAAACCTTTAGATATATTAAGGGTGTGGATCAGGATCTAGAAAGCAGTATTTTCAATAGGAAGCCAAAATCAAGAACACAGGGGACATAACCTCAAACTGACAGAAGGTAAGTTCAAAAGTCACATTAGACCATGATTTATGACATCTTTTGCCCAAAACTGGTGTTTTCTTCTGGTTTCTGAGTTCTGAGTCTCTTCATTTGCTGAGGGGGGGGGGGTGCTGCCAGTCTGACTCAAAACTGGAGAAAGAGAGAGAAAGCAAGGAGAGAAAATGAAAGGAGAAGCGAAGGCAGTTTTTGAAGGTGGTGGCTGGAGAGAAAACAGAATAACTGAGTTGGAAGGGATCTTGGAGGTCATCTAGTCCAACCCCCTGCTCAAGGAGACTCTATACTACTACTACTACTACTACTACTACTACTACTACTACTAATAATAATAATAATAATAATAATAATAATAATAATAATAATAATAATAATAATAATAATAATAATAATAATAATAATAATAATAATAAAAAGTTGGAAGGGACCTTGGAAGTCATCTAGTCCAGCCCCCTGTTCAGGCAGGAAACCCTATACCATTTCAGACAAATGGCTGTCCAGTCTCTTCTTAAAAACTTCCAGTGTTGGAGCATTCACTACTTCTGGAGGCTGGTTGTTCCACTGGTTAATTGTTCTAACTGTCAGGAAGTTTCTCCTTAGTTCTAGGTTGCTTCTCTCCTTGACTAGTTTCCATCTGTTGTTTCTTGTCCTGCTTTCAGGTGCTTTGGAGAATAGCTTGACTCCCTCTTCTTTGGGGCAACCTCTGAGATATTGGAACACTACTAGCATGTCCTCCCCTCGTCCTTCTCTTCATTAAACTGGACATACCCAATTCCAGCAACCATTCCCTATATCTTTTAGCCTCCATCCCCCTGATCATCTTTGTTGCTCTTCTCTGCACTCTTTCCAGAGTCTCAACACCTTTTTCTATATCACGGTGACCAAAATCAAATGCGCTCTTACCAATATGGTAAGGCGAGGACTAAACCTATGTGACTGCATATGGAACAGTTGTCAGTTTCCAGTTGGAGAGAGAGAGACGAAAAGTCTATAAGTAGCTCTCCTGTAGGAAGAGAAGAAAAGTCCAAGACAGAAGGTACCCAAGTTCCAAAGTGGAAAATCGGGAAACAATGTCTTTGGTAAACTCTAGTCTCTCCGAATGGACTCAACAGAAGCCCCTGAAAGAGGTTCTTTGCCAATGAAGGATACACAGAACAAGTGTCCTTAGTTTATTTGCTTTCTTACAGACGTTTCATTATCCAAAGTAGGCAACATTGTAACCGTGCTAGCGATACCTAGTTGGGGTAATGAAACATCTGCAAGAAAACAACAATGTCAGAGAGTGTTGTGATTCAGGCTCAGCCTGTGGGTTCGGCAGTTGGGTCGGACGATTCAGAGGAGGAGGAGGGGGGCGTTGGAGAGCCTGCAAAGGACAGCCCTGAGGCTCCGCAGAGCCCTCAGCCAGGCCCCTCCCATCTGGTTACGACGCAGACCCAGCTGTGTGAGCCTGACAGCGTGGATGAAGATGACCCACAGCTGGCCCTGTTCAAGGACGCCCGACACAGGAGGCAGTCAATCAGGAGTAAACAGAGGAAGGCAATGGGGCACCTCGGAAGGAGGCAGAGAGAAGCCACACCCTGAATTCTATATAAGGGGAATGTGTGGGGAGGGCTGGTTTGCTGAAGGCAACCGTTTGAATAGCTCCTGTTTCATGGTTCATGTTTCTGTTTGCTCTGTTTGCTCTGTTTGCTCTGTTTTATGTCAATAAATTTGGCAGACTTAGTTCCAGCCTCTTGCCATTTTGTAAAGGGGTTGTCCCTGCCTTTTCTGCAGGGCCGGTAGTAGGCTGGTACAGAACAGAGAGCATCAAGGACCCTTCATTTCAACCCTCAGCTACAGACAGGACTTTTTTTGTCATAGAACGCTCAGAACGGAGTTCCGGCACCTTTTTTGGATGGAGCTTTGTAGGGTAGGCAAGGTGGGTTGTATGACATGTGTGAGTTCCGGCACCTTTTTCTTTTACAAAAAAAGCACTGGCTACAGATATTCTCTTTTATTGGTAAATGAAGATGAGGATCAACTGAGAAGGTCTAAGGAAAGAAAGCAAGAAATGTTGAGCATACTCACCTAAATACGTAGAACATCCCTTCCTTTTTACACTCTCTTGATAAGCCTAGACAACAATCTAGCCTTTGTCCTTACTTCTCAATGCTGCTAACATCAGATGTTTTTGCATTGACAGCAGATGGAAATGTAGCCATCTTTCTTCCTTTTGCTTTTCTAGTTTGATGATGCTGGGAGGGGGCTGGGATGTGAATGAGAATCCAGCTAGACATAACAATAGTAAACTTAGCGTGAGAATCAAGGTTACTGAGCCCAGAGCTGATAAAGAATTGGCAGGCTGGAAAGCTGGAGAGGAAGCCCGCACTTCAAGCTAATTGGGGAATGTGATTTATGACTGTTAATTGGAGGAGGGAATTGCACTTTGATACTATGTGCCCAGGGGAGGGGAATTCAGTTTTTGGCTTTTATTATGTAGTTTCAATGTGATGCTACTCGAATAAAAAATCCTTTAAGGTAAACAATGCCTCAAAGTTATTTTGAAGAGTTTCATCTGTCGGAACCATGACACTACTTTTAACAGCTGAGAAAGTTCTGTATAACCAGCTGTTTGGATTCAAAGAGTTAAACTGACTGAAAATACCCTTTCCCACCATCTTCTTCCAAAATTGTTAGCCTCCTCAGTTTTGAGGATTGCAAAATGGACACTGGCAAGGAGCCGTTGTTGTTTGCCGCACCTCTTGAGTATTGCGCATTCATTCTGAATAATGCAGATGTGTGATGTCCTTACTTACTGATTGTCAAAGAGCTGTGTCTGTTCCTGATCTTTCCAGTAATTATTAAAGAACGTTGTATGTTGTATACTGGAAATTGTTTATTTTCTTCCTCTGATTAGCCTCAAAACAAGGCAAGAGGTTAATGGATTCACCCACTGTTGAAATAACAAGGGGTCACTCAACTTTAAAAAAAATTCTGCTGCAGATAATGAGTAAAATGGAAGCCTTGCACCCATTAAGTGGTTTGTGATCTCAAGAGTTGCCCATAAAGCAATATATTTAGAGGGCAAACTGCATCCTTGGCTGCCCTTTCTGGTGTTCTGCAGAAACAAGAAAACAAAAATCTGTGTTCTCATGGAGATAAGGCAAAAATTGACATAACAAATATGACCACAACAGAAAAGTTGTCAGAGATCAAGGGATCAAGTTGCCATAGATTTTTGTTTGGTTTCCAACATATTTCTGAATGATTAAAAGGCTGATGATGCTGCTGCAGGTGGATGTGCACAAAGACACATCTCTTTGGTGGTGGTCTCCAAAACAGTCTTATTATTTACTGATAACCAGCCTATGAACCCCTGAGAATCAAATCAACTGAACAGCCCACCAGTGATGGCACCAATCTTCCATCAAACCACACAAGTCCACCCAACCAGCACTTCACCTCCCAGTGACCCTCATTTGATGTGACCTCCCCATCACAAGACCTGCCACAAGACCCTTACCTGATATGACCCGCACCTGACCCATCACAAGACCTAATACAAGACCCTCACCTGACCCATCACCATCACTAGACCCTCACCTGACCCATCACTAGACGCAATTCAAGACCCTCACCTGACATGACCCTCACCTGACCCATCACTAGACCTTCATCTCACCCATCACTAGACCTTCTTCTGACTCATCACTAGATCCTCATCATGACCCATCACAAGACCCTCACCTGACTTGACCGTCACCTGACCCATCACAAGACCCATCACAATATCTTCACCTGACTTGACCCTCACCTGACCCATCACTAGACTTTCATCTCACCCATCACTAGATCCTTACCTGAACTATCATGACCCATCACAAGACCTTCACCTGACCCATCACAAAACCCATCACAAGATCCTCACCTGACCCATCACTAGACTTTCATCTCACCCATCACTAGATCCTCACCTGACCCATCACAAGACCCTCACCTGAACCATCATGACCCATCACAATACCCTCACCTGACCCATCACGACCCATCACAAGACCTCCACCTGACTTGACCCTCACTTGACCCATCATGACCCATCACAAGACCCTCACCTGACCAATCACAAGACCCCTCACTAGACCCTCATCTGACCCATCACAAGATTCATCACAAGACCCTGTCCTTTTGTGACACTTCAGTCACAAGACCTATTGACCACACAAAGCCATAATAAGCAGAAGAAAACCAAGACTGACGTTCCCCTAAATTCCACGGATGATGTTGCCTAGCCTGGTAATGAAACATTCAGAAACCAACCCAGAAGCTTGGAGAACGAACCTCCATCCTCACAGTCTTATTATCCTCTACTGATTTTCCCTTTTCCTCTACATTATTGTCGAAACTTGCAAATCTCCTTCTTCAATAAATACCTTTGATTTGAGTCCATCATTTATTTCCCTGTACCTTAAAATTTGTTTTTTTTCCAAAGAATCTCTACATCTCTGCTAACATCCCAGTTTTCAGAGTAGCCCCTGCATTTCTGCATCATTTTGTCAGGGTGGTCCAAGAAAGAATTTCCAATGTTTTATATTAAAACGAGAAATAATAATAATAATAATAATAATAATAATAATAATAATAATAATAATAATAATAATAATAATAACAACAACAATAACAACAACAACAACAACAACAACAACAACAACAACAACAACAATAATAATAATAATAATAATAATAATAATAATAATAATAATAATAATAAATAATAATGATGTTGGAAGGGACGGTCATTTAGTCTAACCCCCTGCTCAGGCATCATCATCATCATCATCATCATCATCATCATCATCATCATCGTCATCATCATCATACAAAACAACAACAATAATACAAAACAACAACAACAACAACAACAACAACAACAACAACAACAATAACAATAATAATAATAATAATAATAATAATAATAATAATAATAATAATAATGTTGGAAGGGACTTTGGAGGTCATCTAGCCTAACCCCTGCTCAGGGATCATCATTATCATCATCATCATAATAATAATAAAGCCTGCATTTTTATAATGGGGTCTCTGGGGAAACAAACTGATCTTCAGAGCATTATTCTCTCCGCAGAAATGCTCACATTTAATTAAGCTGATCTCATTAAGATAAAAATTAAAAATAACCGCCATATGTCATTTTAAAGAGCTATAGACAGCCGCGGCTTCTGTTTAATTGTTGTTATTATTTTAAAACAAAACAGAACTGTGAGTTATTTTTTTTTATTTTCCAACAGAACGTCCTGATAGCAAGCTTCCAAACTGCTGGATAGAAGCCTATTACAAACTGCAATAAAAAAAGAAGGAAAAAGAAACATGTACATTTATCCTTCAACTACTGAATAAGTGGGAGACTATATATTCGCTTTTGTTTTTTCAAGAAAAAAAAAAAAAGAATTGTCTTCCTTTGTGACTTGGCTTGGGTGTGATTCCCCCCCCCCCCCCGTTTTAGTTATTGGATCTCCCTTGAAAGGAGAGATTACAGTCCTTAACTGTCTAATGTACGGTATGAAAGATTTTGCTGATATTCTCATAGTGAATGGTTAGCTATTAAAACTCTTTCATTTTACATGCTTTCCAACACGTTGTTACCAGAAACTGCTTTAGTAAAAGAACGCTTTGTTAGGAATCAGATAAGCTGACGGATGTCAGGGAGAAAAAAACACACAAAAAACAAACCCATTTCGTGATGGGTTGTTACATTTTTTAATAATACATGGATAGAGAACGTTTTTTTTTAAAGCACTTTGGTAAACCCCAATGAGAGTTTATTTTCTTTTGGATTTAAAAAAAGAAAGAAAAGAAAAGACAAGAAAAGTTAATCACTAATTAGGATCATAGCTCTAAAACAATCCATTCTGTCATCGTAGCCTTCATAAAACACACATTTGCTGTAATACAGCGGTTGTTACCAGCGAAATCTCTATGCCAGGAGAGCTGTCAGAGTGAAATATAAACGCGGTGCTAAGTGTCAGACTGGAAATTAAAGAGGAAGCACATACGGTTTGTATAAATCCTAAATGTTTATGAATGTGCAGGCAGGAGACTGCAAAAAGGAGAAAAAAAAAGAAATCTCACCAAAGTTCTTGGTAGATTAAAAGGGAGAAAGAGAGAGAGAGAGAGAGAGAGAGAGAGAGACAGAGACAGAGACAGAGACAGAGACACAGAGAGAGAGAGAGATAACCTATGAAAGTGACTAAGAGAAGGGGAGGCAGAAATCAAGGGTGGAGTCAAGAGAGGAATTAGCCTGCAGTCATTATGTTTCCATAAGTGGTTTAATCGGACCCCTCTTGAATTCTAATGCTAATATGGCGTTGCCATTAGTTACTTAGGTACAGAGAGTTAGGTAGGTAAATAGGTAGGTAGCACTGGTAATTTTATCTAGTTTGGTAATGAAAACTCTAGAAGAAAAAAAAAATCAAGCCGAGAAAGCACCAAAGACCCCCCACCCTAAGCTACAAAGCGAGAAGCAACCTAGAACTAAGACGAAATTTCCTCATAGTGAGAACAATTAACCAGTGGAATGACTTGCCTCCAGAAGTGGTGAATGCTCCAACCACTGGAAGTTTTTAAAGAAAAAGAATGGACAGTCATTTCCAGTCATTGCCTTAGCAGGGTGTTGGACTAGATAACCCTTCCAATTATGTTATGTTATGTTATTCTATTCTATTCTATTCTATTCTATTCTATTCTATTCTATTCTGTTCTGTTCTGTTCTGTTCTGTTCTGTTCTGTTCTGTTCTGTTCTGTTCTGTTCTGTTCTGTTCTATTCTTCTATTCTACTCTACTCTACTCTACTCTACTCTATTTCTAACTGTATTCATATTACACTCCACCACTCCACTCCACTGCACTCTACTCTATTCCATTCCATTCCATTCCATTCCATTCCATTCCATTCCATTCCATTCCATTCTATTCTATTCTATTCTATTCTATTCTATTCTATTCTATTCTATTCTATTCTATTCTATTCTATTCTATTCTATTCCATTCCATTCCATTCCATTCCATTCCATTCCATTCCATTCCATTCCATTCCATTCTATTCTATTCTATTCTATTCTATTCTATTCTATTCTATTCTATTCTATTCTATTCTATTCTATTCTATTCTATTCTATTCTATTCCATTCCATTCCATTCCATTCCTTCCATTCTATTCTATTCTATTCTATTCTATTCTATTCTATTCTATTCTATTCTATTCTATTCTATTCTATTCTATTCCATTCCATTCCATTCCATTCCATTCCATTCCATTCCATTCTATTCTATTCTATTCTATTCTATTCTATTCTATTCTATTCTATTCTATTCTATTCTATTCTATTCTATTCTATTCTATTCTATGCAAGACCAATGAACTATGTCTGCTTTATCTTTTTTTCCTTTATCTTTTTTATTCTCTTTTTCTTTTTCTTTAGTTTGTATTATCTTTTATTATTGCAGTTAAAACTTTTACTTATTTATTTATTTATTTTATTACATTTATATACCGCCCTTTCCCGAAGGACTCAGGGCGGTTTACAGGGTGATTAAAAAACCAAAATACAAAAGTTAAAAACAAATTTAAAAGAAATTATATGTGTCCCTGTCTAAATAAAAACCCCAGTTAAAATAAGGTTAATCCTCAGCCTGGGCCAGAGAGCTCGAAGAGCCAGGACTTCAGGCCCTGGCGGAATGAACGGAGGTCGGGGGCAGTCCTCAGCTCCACTGGCAGCTGGTTCCAAAGGGCAGGCGTCCCCACCGAGAAGGCCCTATCCCTGGGTGTTACCCGCCGGCAATCTCTTACCAGCGGCACCCTGAGAAGACCCTCCCTGTGGGAGCGCACTGGACGAAGGGAACTTGATGCCGGCAGCAGGTGTTCTCTCAGATATCCCGGACCCAAGCCATTTAGGGCTTTATAGGTCATCACCAACACCTTGAATCTCACCCGGAGGGCAACCGGAAGCCAATGCAGCTCGCGGAGTAGAGGTGTTACATGGGAGTATCGGGAAACCCCCATCACAACTCGCGCGGCCGCATTCTGCACCAGCTGAAGCCTCCGAGTGGTCTTCAAGGACAGCCCCATGTAGAGAGCGTTGCAGTAGTCTAAACGGGAGATCACGAGCACATGAGTGACTGTGCGTAGGGCATCTTGGTCCAGATAGGGTCGCAACTGGTGCACCAGGCTTACCTGGGAAAAGCCCCCCTGGCCACGGCTCCTATATGGTCTTCAAAATTGAGTCGTGAATCCAGGAGGACGCCCAAGTTGTGAGCCCTTTCAATGGGGGTTAACACCTCACCCCCCCATCGTTAGAGATGGAATAATCTGGTTGACCCGAGATGCCGGTATGCACAGCCACTCAGTCTTGGCGGGATTGAGACGAAGCCTGTTTCTCCCCATCCAGACCTGGATCGCCTCCAGGCACCGGGACATCACGGTGAGGGCATCGCTGGGTTGGTTCGGGGTGGAAAGAAAAAGTTGGGTATCATCAGTGTACTGATGATACCACACCCCGAAACCACGAATGATCTCACCCAGCGGCTTCATATAGATGTTGAACAGGAGGGGCGAGAGAACCGACCCCTGAGGAACTCCACAAATGAGAGGCCTCGGGGCGGATCTCTGCCCTCCCATCAACACCGACTGCGAACCGCCCAGGAGATAGGAGGAGAACCACCGTAAAACGGTGCCTCCCACTCCGAACCCCCTGAGACGCCGCAGTAGGATACCATGGTCGATGGTATCAAAAGCCGCTGAGAGATCTAATAGGACCAGGACAGAGGAACAACCCCTGTCCCGAGCCCGCCAGAGATCATCCACCAGCGCGACCAATGCTGTCTCCGTGCTGTATCCGGGCCTGAAACCCGATTGGTACGGGTCCAGATAATCAGTTTCCTCCAGGAACAGAGGGAGCTGATGCGCCACCACACTCTCAACAACCTTAACCAAAAAGCGAAGGTTGGAGACTGGACGATAGTTATTTAAAACAGCCGGGTCCAGAGCAGGCTTCTTGAGGAGGGGTCTCACTCCCGCCTCCTTCAAGGCGGCAGGGAAGACACCCTCCTTCAAAGAAGCAGTTATTACTGCATGGAACCAGCCTCATGTCCCCTCCCGGGCCGCATAAGCTAGCCAGGAGGGGCATGGATCCAACAAACAGGTGGTGGTGCTCAGCCTCCCCATGATCCTGTCCACATCATCAGGGGAAACAGGATCGAACTCAGTCCAGACAACATGCTCAAGACTGTCCGATTCCTCCACATCAGACTCTGCCCAGTCAGAGTCCAGACCGGACTCCCCGTAAGGGATCCTCCCTCACCTCCTGATTAAGGAGGGAGCGAGTTACCCTAAACAGGGCGGCCGTGCGATTATCTGCGGATGCGATAAGGGCAGCAAAGTAGTTAGACTTCACCATCCTTATCGCCGCAAGATAAGACCATATAAAGGTTCTTAGCTGCAATCGGTCAGATTCGGACCGGCTGGACCTCCAACCGCTCTCTAGACCCCGTCTCCGACGCTTCATTTCCCGGAGCTCCGCAGAGAACCATGGAGCCCAACGGGATCTGCGCCGGGTCAGAGGTCGCAAGGGTACAACACAGTCAAGTGCCCCGGTGGCCGCCCTTTCCCAGGCATCCACCAGGACATCGACTGGGCTGTGGGTAAGGGTGATGGGTATAGGCCCAAGCGCCCTCTGGAACCGTTCCGGGTCTATTAGGCGCCTGGGGCGGAACCAACTGGTCGGTTCCGCAGCCCAGCAGCGGGGGGTGGCATAACGGAAGACCAGCCGCAGGAGGTAATGGTCTGACCATGACAGGGGGGCAATGGTTGGTGAGCCCCCTCCCAGATCATCCAGCCACTGTCCAGATAGGAACACCAGGTCGAGAGTATGATCCCCCACATGGGTCAGGCCCTCAATAACTTGGGTCAGTCCCATGGCCGTCATGGAGGCCATGAACTCCCGAGCTAACTCAGACGACCCTCCCAGTGAAGGCAGGTTGAAGTCACCCAGAACTATAAGCCTGGGGAACTCCACCGCCAACCCTGAGAGAGTGTCGAGCAGCTCGGGCAGGGCTGTTGCCACACAGCTGGGCACCAGGTATGTGAGCAACAAGCCCAACTGAGCCCGAGGACCACATCTCAAGAGGAGGGATTCACTCCCGGCCATCTGGACTATGGTGGCCTCCCGTGGGCATAGAGTCTCCCGGACAACCACCGCCACCCCACCACCCCTGCCCTGAGCCTGTGGCTGGTGCAGCACCCGGAAACCTGGAGGGCATAACTCGGTGAGAGGCACCCCTCCCTCCGAGCCCAACCAAGTCTCCGTAATGCATGCCAGATCCGCACGTTCCTCCTCGATCAGATCACGAATGAGGGGAGCCTTGTTAATGACGGATCTGGTGTTAAAATAAAACCAGCCTAAGGTCAGGGACCTGATCACCCTCATCCCCGGGTAGGAGGGTGCTAACCGGGGGGTCGGAGCGTGCCACCGCTCGAAGATAGCGAGGGCGCGATCCCGGATATTGATGTCGCCCTCCGTGCAACCACCTGCTGCCATTCCCTATCGTCGTGGGGATTTGGCACCCCACCCCAGCACACGCGGAGCCAGCAGCCTCCACCCCCAACCCCACCCCGCCAGAGGCCATAACCGGCCCAGACTGAGTACTGGTTAATTCCCTCCCCTCCCCACTATTTCTCCCCCTCCCTAACCCTTTAAAATAACCGGCTAGAAAACATATCAGGGGCCTCTTGATGCGTCTTCCCCAGAGGCCCCTAGGTAAACCCAACCACCTCTCGGGATCCCGACAATTGGGCCCGTCATCAAGGGAGATGGTAAGCGAACGGGCTGGTCGTAACCAGGAGGGCAGAGCCCCCCTGAGGGCGTACAAGTCCGGCCCAGAGTATTGTAATCGGACCATACAAAGCAAAAGTCCGTGTGAGCCATTATTCACAATGGAAGTCAGATGTTATCAGATGTTATAAGTTAAAGATGTTAAGATGTTAAATACTGGAACATGTCTTTGTCCACCAATCCGGCTCTGCTCTCAACTGAGCCGGTCCAGATGATGAACTCACAGCTGACCTCTCACCAAAGCTGTGAGATTCAGTCTGGATTAGGTAAACGTCATTGCCGGGTGGAACCTCCCCCACTGGCCTCTCACACCGGCGGGGAGGTTGATGACCAGTTCGGGGCCGCCGTCTCACCACGGTCCAATCCCGGGTTTGTTCCAGACCATCAAAGGAAGACACAAGAGAAGAAAGTCTCAGTCCATCTTTTAACTTTTAATTCCTGGGAGATTAAACTGTAAATAGGGCAAAATCCCAGAGGAGCACCAAAATGCACAGTAAAGTCATAAAGAAGTAAGAAATAAATCAACGGAGAGATGAGCATCCCTGTTTTTCTTCCCCAGATGGTTGAATGGAAGCTTTCAAATTCCCAGAATGCTTTGGGTGGTTCACCATGCCTGTGGGTATTGTAATCTCATTTGAATCTGTGTTCTATCACTCTGCCCCTCTCATACACCATTCATTTTCCGAGACTTCTGGTTTAACTTGATCTGTTGTTAAATGAGAATTTTGGGGGGCTGCTCAAAACAATCCATGCTCTCTCTAGTGTAGCTTTATAAACCCTCCATGTGATTTCCTTTTCCATTTCCTTCTTGGGGATGATGATGGTCCTTGTTCTACGAAGGCAATAATTCAAAGATGGTTGAATAATGCAAAAGTTTATAACAGGGAGACCTGCAAAGATTTTGAGGGGTTCTTGGTGCAAAAGCTTGATTCTTTTCTCATCAGCATTTACTTATCCAACCAGGTAACATCATCACTGCTGGAAGAGATGGAGTTTGTGGGGAGGAGGAGGAGGGAGAACTGGGAGAAGAAGTTGAAGAGGAAGAAGAGAAGCAGAGGAGGAGGAGGAGGAGGAGGGAGAACAGGGAGAAGAAGAGGAAGAAGAAGAGAAGCAGAGGAGGAGGAGGGAGAATTGTGAAAAGAGGACAAAGAGGAAGGAGAGGAGAGGAGGAGAGGAGGAGAGGAGGAGGAGGGAGAACAGGGAGAAGAAGACAAAGAGGAAGAAGAGAAAAGAGGATGAGGAAGAACGGAGAAGAAGACAGAGGAGAAGAGGAGAAGAGGGAGAAGAAGAGGAGGAGGAAGAAGAGAAGAAGAGGAAGAGAAGAGGACAAGAGAGCTGGGAGAAGAGGATGAAGAGAAGGAGAAGAGGAGAAGGGAGAACTGGGAGAAGAAGAGGAAGACAAAGAAGAGAAGAAGAGGAAGAGAAGAGGATGAGAGAGCTGTGAGAAGAAGATGAAGAGGATGAAGAGAAGGAGAAGAGGAGAAGGGAGAACTGGGAGAAGAAGAGGAAGAGGAAGAGGAGGAGAAGAGGAGGAGAAGAGTAGGAGGACTGTGGTATCCTTGACTGAGCTCAATGATTTTCTCACAGACTTTTCATTACCCAACTAGGTAACATCATCATTGCTAGAAGAGATGAGGCTTGCTCTCTGCATATATACAAGTGGTAGTAAGGAACACCTCAATTAAATAACTACCAATTCAGACAAACAACCAAACAGTAAACAACAACCTAATGAAGGAATCATCAAGAAGACTTCCACCGACATTGACAGGTCATGCCACTTGTCTAGAAGCAGGGACCAAGCCCTACTTCCTTTTAGCATTGATGATGTTACCTAGTTGGGTCACGAAACATCTTCGAGAAAACCAACCAGAACACCAGGGACCCCCACAGTTGAACTCTGAATTACAAATATTCTACTGGTAAAGTTATTTAATTTGACATCCTGGAGAAGAAGCAAATTTCTAAACCTCACTTGTACCAGATGTGAATTTATTTATTTATTTTGCAAAGTAATCATCACAGAAAGAGTGGGAAATCCAGAGCCTCTTCATCTTCTCCAAACATTGCAGGGCACTTGTGATATGAAAGCAGCAATAGAACAACAACGACAAAAAACAAAATCAAAAACCAAAGCAGCGGAGTTGTGACTAAGCTTTAACATTAGCGTAAAGAAATGTTGCATTTCTCCCGAGCATCAATCTCCATTTAAAAAAGAAAAAAGAAAAAAGAAGAAGCATAAAGAAGTTTCTCCGATCATTAGTGGCACCTAATAAATCTGAAAGAATCACAATCTGCCAGGGTGCCAATAAAGTCCTAATTTGTCAGATAAATGAATTGTTGTGCAGCATTAATTCCCCACTGCTCACTCCATGAAAATGGAGACCTGGTCCAAAGGACACTTCTAAAGGATGCCAGGATGTTTTTCAGCGACCATGGCTACCACTGATTCCTGCCAGATGGTAAAATTCAAAAGGGGGATGGCATGAGACAGACTATGTTGGATGGGCAACAAATGTTCTAACTGAACTTTTGGGAGGTTTTTTTTCCTTGTGTTATATTTATCCGTTATGCATCTAGGTAACATCACCAGTGTTAGAAGGGAGTGGGTTTTGTGGAGGAGGAGGAGGAGGAGGAGGACAAATGTTGGGGTTTTGATGCTCTCTGAGGTTGCTGGTTTTCTTGCAGGCTAAAACCAATAAAGAACGGTTGCAAGAATTGGGTATGTCTAGTTTAATGAAAAAAAGGACTGGGAGTGACATGATAGCAGTTTTCCAATATCTAAGGAACTGCCACAAAGAAGAGTGGGTCAAGCTATTTTCCAAAGCTGAAGGCAAGAACACACCGCAAGAAAAGAAACACGTTTTTCCCCAGCATCGCTTCCATCTGTCTGCTGTGCTACATAGCCAGCTTCTGGGGAAGCCCATCAAGGAGGGTGAGGCTTTCTCCTCGCGAGTAATCTGGCTGACCTTCTCTGCTCCTGCCTTTTCTCTGCCTTACATGTTCTTGGATCAGGTGAAGAAGGCAGTTCCTCTTCCTCATCGCTGACCGGCCGCAGCTGCTTGCTTTCCTCACCTGAAACCTCAGGGCTGTCCTGCTGCAGGGGTGCTTCAGTTGAACCCCTCTCAGAGGCTGCTCGGAGCCATTGACCAACTCCTCCTCTTGACGTGCCTGGAACTGGTTCGTCCTCCTCTGAGTTGACATTTGCAGAGGTATCTGGGGAAGCGTTTGGGAGAGTCATCACATTTCCTGACAGTGAGAATAATTAACCAGCGGAAGAGCTCGCCTCCAAAAGTTGTGGGTGCTCCAACACTCGAGGTTTTCAAGAAGAGATTGGACAATCACTTGCCTGAAATGGTAGAGGGCAGTGGTGGTGAACATTATGGCATGCATGCCAGAGGTGGCACTCAGAGCCCTATATCTGTAGGCACGCACACCATCTTTCCAGCCCTGACATCCCCTGTGGCCCCCTCCTCACCAGCAGCCCCCCCCAGAGGAAAGTCACCCCAGGCGCAGCCTGCGCAGAGCAATGTAGCCAAGGACATGGCAGCCAGGCAGTGCGGACAAGACTCTGCCCTCCTGCCGCATCACATGCAGATGATGCTGTGGGGCGCGGACAGAGGGCATGGCCACCATGATGCTGCCGGGCTGCCTGGGCAATCTGCTGTGGTGCGCCGTGGAGGCGGTGGGTGGCCCTGCGGGCAGGAGAGGCGGGGGCAGGGCAGGGGCGAGTCGGGTTTTGGGCACTCGGTCTCTAAAAGGTTTGCCATCACTGTCTGAGCAGGGGCTTGGACTAGAAGACCTCCATGGTCTCTTCCAACTCTGTTATTGGGTCATTCCTTTATCATCTTTGTGGCACTTCTCTGCACACTCTCTGGGATCTCACAATCTTTTTAGTAATAATGGTAATGATAATGATGATAATGATGATAATGATAATGATAATGATAATGATAATGATGATGATGATGATAATGATATTGATGATGATGATGATGATAATAATAATAATAATAATAATAATAATAATAATAATAATAATAATAATAATAATAATAATAATAATAATAATGAGAAGGAGGAGGAGGAGGAGGAGGAGAAGAAGAAGAAGAAGAAGAAGAAGAAGAAGAAGAAGAAGAAGAAGAAGAAGAAGAAGAAGAAGAAGAAGAAGAAGAAGAAGAATTAATTTAATTTAATTTAATTTATTGAGATTTATATACCGCCCTTCTCCCAAAGGGACTCAGGGCGGTTTACAGGGCATAAATATAAATAACAATATAAACATTACAAACATTAAAAAACAATTAAATCAGTGCCCAAGTTAAAACAAGAATAAAACAAGCCAATAAAAACCCATGTACCCCCATCAGGCTAGACCCGCTAGTTCAAATAAATGGGTCTTCAACCCGCGACGGAAGGATCGGAGGTCTGATGTCGTCCGGAGCTCCACCGGCAGTTGGTTCCACAAAGCCGGGGCACCCACAGAGAAGGCCCTCCCCCTGGGGGCCACCAGTCGACACTCCCTGACAGGAGGCACCCTGAGGAGGCCCTCTCTGTGGGCGCGCACAGGGCGGAGGGGAATTGACGCCGGCAGCAGGTGGTCCTCGAGGTATCGCGGACCCATGCCATGTAGGGACTTAAAGATCATAACCAAAACCTTGAACCTTACCCGGAAGACAACCGGTAACCAATGTAGCTCACGGAGCAAAGGTGTAACATGGGAGTACCGGGAAACTCCCAAGACAACTCTCGCGGCCGCATTCTGTACCAGTTGGAGCCTCCGAGTAGTCTTCAAGGGAAGTCCCATGTAGAGAGCATTACAGTAGTCTAGGCGAGAGGTCACGAGCGCATGAGTAACCGTACATAAGGCCTCCCGGTCCAGATAGGGCCGCAACTGGCGCACCAGGCGAACCTGGGCAAAAGCCCCCCTAGTCACGGCCACTATGTGATCCTCCAAAGTGAGTCGTGAATCTAGGAGGACTCCCAAGTTGCGAGCCCTATCCACAGGGGGTAAAAGCTCACCCCCCATAGAAAGAGATGGAACATCCCAAGTGTCCCTGGGAGACGGAATGCACAGCCACTCAGTCTTGTCAGGGTTGAGTTGAAGTCTGTTCCTCCCCATCCAGACCCGAACCGCCTCCAGGCAACGGGACATCACAGCGAGGGCATCACTGGGGTGGTTTGGGGTCGAAATAAAAAGTTGGGTATCATCAGCATATTGATGATACCCAACTCCAAAACCACGAATGATCTCACCCAGCGGTTTCATATAGATGTTGAACAGGAGAGGCGAGAGGACCGACCCCTGAGGAACTCCACAAGCGAGAGTCCTAGGGGTCGACCTCTGCCCCCCTGCCAACACCGACTGCGAGCGTCCCAGGAGATAGGAGGAGAACCACTGAAAAACCGTGCCTCCCACTCCCAATCCCCTGAGACGCTGCAGCAGGATACCATGGTCGATGGTATCGAAAGCCGCCGAGAGGTCTAATAGGACTAGGACAGAGGAATATCCCCTATCCCGAGCCCTCCAGAGATCATTCACCAGTGCGACCAATGCCGTCTCCGTGCTGTGCCCGGGCCTGAAACCCGATTGGTAAGGGTCCAGATAATCCGCTTCATCCAGGACCAGGGGGAGCTGATTGCGCCACCACACTCTCAACAACCTTCGCAAGAAAGCGAAGGTTGGAGACTGGACGAAAGTTGTTCAATACAGCTGGGTCCAAGGCAGGCTTCTTGAGGAGAGGTCTCACCACCGCCTCCTTCAAGACGGTGGGGAAATAACCCTCACTCAAAGAAGCAGATATAACCGCCTGGAGCCAGCCTCGTGTCCTCTCCCTAGCTGCATAAACCAGCCAAGAAGGGCACGGATCCAATAAACATGTGGTAACATTGACAAGACCGCCCGTGTCCTGATCGCCAGACTCTGCCCAGCTGGAGTCCAAACCGGTCCGAATCCGAGCGATTTTATCCGACAGATGAAGAAGAAGAAGAAGAAGAAGAAGAAGAAGAAGAAGAAGAAGAAGAAGAAGAAGAAGAAGAAGAAGAAGAAGAAGAAGAAGAAGAAGAAGAAGAAGAAGAAGATGTAAGGGATCTTGGAGGTCATCTAGTCCAACCCCTGCTCAGGCAGGAAACCCCATACCATTTCAGACAAATGGCTGTCCAGTTTCTTCTTAAAAACTTCCAGTGTTGGAGCATTCGCAGCTTCTGGAGGCAGGTTGTGTTATGGTGTTATGGTGACCGGAACTATGTTCAGTGTTGTGAGCATATAAAGCAGCAACCAGCTTTGAAGAGAATCGATTCCAGAAGATGGAGAAGAAAAGAATCATTTTAAAGAAAGGGGGGGGGTTGGAGGAAAAAAAAAGTAAATAAAGCTCACACTTCAGTTTCCGGCCATTTGCTCGACGACATTGCTATGCAATATATCTGCTTCTCCCTGGGCTAAGATGACTTTGCATCTTATTAACTGGGGAGAGCATCAAGAGGGCTTTGAGGAAATTAAAAGAAAAAGAGAAAAAAGCTGGTTTCTCAACACTTCATTAAAATTACTCTGGTCTGAAGTGGCCAAATTCAATAAGAACAACAATTTCCATTTTCTTGCCTTGAAGATATTCCAAGACGCTTTGTACTTTAAAAACTGTGTGCCTCTGCCACCAGTTCACCTCCCTTTGGAGTGGTCGTAATTTGTTTTAGAATGTGTTATTTTCTCCTTCGCAAGATGAACTAATGTTCAGAACCCACTGGTCTCAAATGGGGGAGGGGAAGAGGGGGAGGGGTGGCTGGTTGCTTTCAGCTGAGATTAAGAAACAAACACCTTGCAAAGCACACAGGTGGCCTAAGAAGGGGAACTCTTTTAGACAATATCTGACAAAAATAACTAGTGCAGGAGAATAATGAGAGCATGCCTGCCTTGGTTGAAGGTTGTCTAGAGGCATCTAGACATGACTAGACCTGAGATGACCCTTCCTTCCTTCCTTCCTTCCTTCCTTCCTTCCTTCCTTCCTTCCTTCCTTCCGTCCTTCCTTCCTTCCTTCCTTCCTTCCTTCCTTCCTTCCTTCCTTCCGTCCTTCCTCCCTCCCTCCCTCCCTCCCACCTTCCCTCCTTCCTTTACTTCCCCTTCCCCTTCTATTTCCATTCATTTCTCTCACTCTCTCCTTCTCTCCTTCCTCCTTCCCTGCCTTCTTGACTTCCCCTTCCCCTTCCCTTTCCATTCCCTTCTGACTCCTTCCTTTCTTCCTTCCTTCCATCCTTCCTTTCTTCCTTCCTTCCTTCCTTCCTTCCTTCATCCCTCCCTCCCTTCTTGACTTCCTTCCTTCCTCCCTTCCCTCCCTTCTTCCCTTCCTTCATCCCTGCCTCCCTTCTTGACTTCCACTTCCTTCCTTCTTTATGTACTCCCTCCCTCCCTCCCTCCCTCCCTCATTTCCTTCCTTCCTTCCTTCCTTCCTTCCCTCCTTCCTTCCTTCCTTCCTTCCTTCCTTCCTTCCTTCCTTCCTTCCTTCCTTCCTTCCTTCCTTCCTCAAACATCCTGGCTTTGCAACTAAGAGAGAGGGACTGGCTTAAGCTTCCTAGGTTAACTTCAATGGTTATCTTGAGTCTCAAGTCAGCACCTTCATCTTGGTTGAAGAGACGGAGCAGTCCTCCTCCTCCATGGAGTTCCACAGCTAAAGGGAGGTTAGATCCCAGGTCTCCTCGCTCCTTCTCCAATAAGTCTGACATTAAAAAATAATAATAATCTTGCATACAATTTTCTTCACAACTTTCCTTGCTTCTGATTCACTTGTTTGGTAATAACAACAACATCAACAGCAGCAGCAGCAACAACAACAACAACAACAACAACAACAACAACAACAACAATAATAATAATAATAATAATAATAATAATAATAATAATAATAGCCATCGAAACTGCGCGATTATGGATGAAACGTATAACAGTGATACCCATTGTCATTGGGGCACTGGGAACTATGTCCAAAAACTTTGCAAAACACATTAAGAAATTGCAGCTTCCTGCAATAACTCCAGCAAAGCGACAAAAAAACTGCGCTATTTGGAACATATTACGTTTTATGGAGGTACCTGGTTGATACCTAGGATGCTGGCAGCAACCCGTGTCAACCATTAGTGACAGTCAATTTGAGTGTTCATTTGACTGAGTTTCATGTTTTATGAATAAAAGTTTTAAATAATAATAATAATAATAATAATAATAATAATAATAATAATAATAATAACAGCAACAACAACAATAGAATTTCCATCCAGCTTAGCCTTTTTTTTTTCTTGTTCCAACTCACACATCTACCTTAACAATATTTGCTCCATGGAAAGAACCTGGGGAATAGAATGGTATTCCTGAAAAACCTCACAACCATTTGGGCATCCTCATATTTCAGCTCCTTATCTGTTGTGACAACGTGCCACAATTAATGATAGCAGAGATAGCCGTGCTTGATACCATATGTATCATACTTAGTGCTGATAGATTAGCAATTGAGAAAATTAATTCTGCTGTGAAATTAAGGAAAAGAGGGGGAATCAAATGTACATCATGCATATAGATAGGGTAAGGAAATGTAGAAATGAGATTTTGGGGTAGGAAGTAATATCCCAGGCAATGGAGGGAATGGGGTGGGGAATGGAAAGGGAAAGGGAAAGAAAAGAAAAAAAGAAAAGAAAAGAAAAGAAAAGAAGAGAAGAGACTGGGAAGGAAGGAAGGAAGGAAGGAAGGAAGGAAGGAAGGAAGGAAGGAAGGAAGGAAGGAAGGAAGGAAGGAAGGAGGGAGGGAGGGAGGGAGGAAGGAAGGAAGGAAGGAAGGAAGGAAGGAAGGAAGGAAGGAAGGAAGGAAGGAAATGGGAAAAGAAGGAAGGAAGGAAGGAAGGAAGGAAGGAAGGAAGGAAGGAAGGAAGGAAGGAAGGAAGGAAGGAAGATTTCCTATACTTTGAACTGAAGTTAGAACTGAAGAAGCTTCTGGGTGATTGAGAATCTCCATAGATATTTGGGATGGAGATTAGAAAACATTTTGGTGGCAGAAAGGAACAGACTGACATAGAAGAGTAAGGGTGTTTAAATAGAGATTGGACAGACATCTATTGGAGCTGCTGAGATTTTCTGTATTACTTACTTACTTACCTACTTACTTACTTACTTACTTACTTACTTACTCATTTATTTATTATGAGGGGTTGCTCTCTGAGCTTGGTTGTTTCCTTGCAGAGGTTTCATTATCCAAACTAGGTAACACCATCAGAACGAGCACTGATGATGTTACCTAATTTGGGTAATGAAACCTCTGCAAGGAGACAACCAGACTTGAAGAGCACTAAGGACCCCTCATGTCAACCCTGAGCTACAAATATTTTCCTTTATTATCTATCTATCTATCTATCTATCTATCTATCTATCTATCTATCTATCTATCTATCTATCTATCTATTGTCTCTCTTTTTTATCTATCACCTATCATCTATCTATCTAAAATCTAATCTCTGTCTTTTTATCTATCATCTATTTCATATTTCTATATCTATCTATCTATCTATCTATCTATCTATCTATCTATCTATCTATCTATCTATCTATCTATCTATCTGTACCCCCCTCTCTCTTTCTCTCTCTCTCTATTTATGTTTGTTTGTCTATCTATCAATCTATCTATCTACTATCATCTCTCACTCTCTTTTTTATCTATCATCATCTATCTCTCTTTTTATCTATCATCTATCTCATCTTTCTATCTCTCATTCTCTCTGTGACTATATATCTATATCTATCTATATGTCTCTACCTCTTTCTTTCTCTCTCTCTTTCTCTCTCTCTGTCTGTATCTATCTATCTGTCTGTCTATCTCTCTACATTTATGTCTATCATCTATCTATATCTATCTATCTATCTATCTATCTATCTATCTATCTATCTATCTATCTATCTATCTATATGTCTCTACCACTCTTTCTTTATGTCTCTCTCTTTCTCTCTCTCTGTCTATTTATATCTATCTATCTATCTGTCTGTCTGTCTGTTGAAATTTATGTCTATCTATCTCTCTATCTCTCCATCTATTTATCTCTCTATGTATATCTAACATATGCCACCCATCTTGTCTAGTGTTGCCTCTAAGTGGCTTACAATCAATGTAAACCACAAATAAATATTAAACATTAAAACAAGAAGTAGATGGTGCATAGTGGTGGGTTCTTGCAACTGAGCAGAGAGTTAAGGACTAGATGATCTCCCAGGACCCTTCGTGCTCTCACATTCTTTGACCCTGTCATTCAAAATGATCACTGACTCCCATTGGCTGACTTGACTGCCACCTCTGTAGTCGTGAGCTTTCTCACCAGGATTTTCGACGCCCGGGGGGGGGGGAACTCCTCCCCCATTCCCAAAACTTTCCTCCTGTCAAAGGATGTAAATGGATTCTTTTTTACACCAAAATGTCACAATCTGATGGGATCAATGATAGGAGCAGGAAGTGAAGTCTTATGCCATATGTGGTTCCTTCCTAGAAATAGCCGGCCTTGCTTTTTTGGAAAAGCATGGGGTGGGGAAGAGGGGAGAGAAAGTATTCTAAAAGACTCTAAGAAACTCATAAGGGACTTCAAAATATTCCAACTTCTGCTTCAATCCTGTTAGTCTAACAGCAGCTTGCCTGAGAAAGTCTCCCAACCAATGCCCACAAGTCAAGGCTGTAATAATAATGATGATGATGATGATAATTACTAGCATGAGGACAGGGTGAAATAGGGAGATTCTGTTGCAAGCTGCAAAGTTGCTCCAGTTAGTCTGAGAAGAGAAGCAATTGCAAAGGGAAAATATGATTCAAATGCAAAAGAAAAAAAAAAATGAACGGAATGGAATAGAACAGAACAGAATAGAAAATATGGAATAGAATAGAATAGAATAGAATAGAATAGAATAGAATAGAATAGAATAGAATAGAATAGAATAGAATAGAATAGAATAGAAAATATGGAATGGAATAGAATAGAGTAGAGTAGAGTAGAGTAGAGTAGAGTAGAGTAGAGTAGAGTAGAGTAGAGTAGAGTAGAGTAGAGTAGAGTAGAATAGAATAGAATGGAATGGAATGGAATGGAATGGAATGGAATGGAATGGAATGGAATGGAATGGATTAGAATAGAATAGAATAGAAAATAGGCAATAGGCAATAGAATAGAATAGAATAGAATAGAATAGAATAGAATGGAATGGAATGGAACGGAACAGAATAGAAAATATGGGATAGAATAGAATAGAATAGAATAGAATAGAATAGAATAGAATAGAATAGAATAGAATAGAATAGAATAGAATAGAATAGAATAGAATAGAATAGAAAATATGGAATGGAATGGAATGGAATGGAATGGAATAGAATAGAATAGAATAGAATAGAATAGAATAGAATAGAATAGAATAGAATAGAATAGAATAGAATGGAATGGAATGGAATGGAATGGAATGGAATGGAATGGAATGGAATGGAATGGAATGGAATGGAACGGAACAGAACAGAACAGAATAGAAAATATGGGATAGAATAGAATAGAATAGAATAGAATAGAATAGAATAGAATAGAATAGAATAGAATAGAATAGAATAGAATAGAATAGAATAGAATGGAATGGAATGGAATGGAATGGAATGGAATGGAATGGAATGGAATGGAATGGAATGGAATGGAATGGAATGGAAAGGAGTGAAGCAGAGCAGAGCAGAGCAGAGCAGAGCAGAGCAGAGTGGAGTGAAATGGAAAGCCCTAATGGTGCAATTGCTAAATTGCAGTATTGCAGACAATCTTTGCCCACAGCCAGGTGTTCAGTCCTGATCGGCTTGAGGTTGACTCAGCCTTCTATCCTTCTGAGGTCAGTAAAATGAGGATCTGGATGGTTGGGGGCAAATATGCTGACTCTGTAAACCATTTAGAGAGGGCTGGCTGTAAAGCACTATGAAGTGGTATGTAAGTCTAAATGCTATTGCTTTGCAAAAGAGTGTCAAAGTAGGGGCCAATTTTATCTCCACAGGGATTATATTCCCCTGATTTTGCATTGAGCAGAATGGAAAAAAAATAGTAATTTTAACACAAGAAGCAATATGGATTGTTTCCCACTAGAGATGCTGGTGGTTAAAAATGCATGGTCAGAGAAAGTTGTCCCTTACGAGACACTTAATGTACAATAAATCAGATGGTGAGGATAGCTTCTGTCTGTCGCCCTAGTATACTTTCATTTATCTAGTTTGCACTTCAAAGCAAAGTCGAGAGTTCTTGCTTATCTACATTCAATTGGGGATATTTCCATTTTCATAGCATCTCATTACAAGGGGATGGAGAGAAACTCTTCTCATCTGTAAATGCCCTCACTGGAAGAACCAGGGTTGAATCATAAAATAATGATTGGCATTGCAAAGATACCTGGTTCACAAGAAGCTAGAAAAAGCTACACTTTGATGGTGTTTGAGGGCCTACCACAAAGATGACAGGGTCAATCTATTCTCCAAAGCAGCTGAAGGCCGGACAAGACGAAGCAGCGGGTGGAAACTAATCAAGGAGAGAAGCAACCTGGAACTAAAGAGGAATTTCCTGACAGTGAAGACAATTATTCAGTGGAATGATTTGCCTCCAGAAGTTATGGGTGCTCCAACACTGGAGTCTTTCAAGAAGAGACTGGATGACCTCTTCTCTGAAATGCTCAAAAAGGGGGATGGACTAGAAGACCTCCCGGGTACCTTCCAAGTCTATTGTTCTAATTAAAATCCAAAATTTCTGGGGCAAGATCCTCACCCACCTGCAATCCTTCCTCCAACTGTCACTAGAAAAATGGAAGAAAGGAATATATCTGATCTTTTGAGCATTTTAAGACAATGGAGATTCTTGGTGGTTAAAGATTGTTTTAGGGCTGGCACTCTTCATTTGTGTGTGTGTGTGTGTGTGTGTGTGTGTGTAGAAAAACAGTCTCAGGTGCATCTAATACCGTTTGGCAATCCTATCTCCCAGGTTTTCTTTCACATAGAAGTAAACAAATATCGCATTAGACCTCGGCAATGGCATTTATGAGTATAAAAGCACCTGTGTCCCATTATGCTTATAGCGTCTAGCTGCATATTATTTTTGGAGTGCCCAAGGACAGAGAAGAGACACACCTGCTTGCAGAGTTCAGGCATAGATGGGGATTTGTTCAAACCATGCCAGTTTGGGCCCAATTTAATAGGTGTAGATAAAAAGTTCAGCATAACAAAAGTGACAATGGAGTAGCAGGAGGAGGAGGAGGAGGAGGAGGAGGAGGAGGAGGAGGAGGAGGAGGAGGAGGAGGAGGAGGAAGGGAAGTAAGGAAAGAAGGAGAGAGGAGGGAGGGAGGGAGGGAAGAAGAAAAGAAGGAAGGAAGAAAGGAAGGAAGGAAGGAAGGAAGGAAGGAAGGAAGGAAGGAGAGAGGAGGGAGGGAGGGAGGGAGGGAAGAAGAAAAGAAGGAAGGAAGGAAGAAAGGAAGGAAGGAAGGAAGGAAGGAAGGGAGGAGAGAGGAGGGAAGGAGGGAGGGAAAAAGGAAGGAAGGAAGGAAGGAAGGAAGGAAGGAAGGAAGGAAGGAAGGAAAGAAGGAGAGAGGAGGGAGGGAGGGAGGGAGGGAGGGAGGGAAGAAGAAAAGAAGGAAGGAAGGAAGGAAGAAAGGAAGGAAGGAAGGAAGGAAGGAAGGAAGGAAGGAAGGAAGGAAAGAAGGAGAGAGGAGGGAGGGAGGGAGGGAGGGAAGAAGAAAGGAAGAAAGGAAGGAAGGAAGGAAGGAAGGAAGGAAGGAAGGAAGGAAGAAAGGAAAAGGGAGAGCGAGAAAGAGGGAGGGAAGGAAGGAAAGAGAGAAAAAAGGAAGGAAGGAGAGGAAAAAGGAGATTGAGAAGAAAGGGAGGGAGGGAGGGAGGGAAGGAGGGAGGGAGGGAGGAAGGGCCATAACCTGTACACTGAATATATTTTTCTGTGATTTTTATTTACATCCATACGCATTTAATAAAAAAAAACCCTTCTCATTTTCCGATTAAAACCTGTATGTTTTTCTGCCTGGATGGATTCTTGCTCTCGGCCTCCCCATTTCATTGGCTTGGTAGTTTGCAATTTTCATGACCTGCTTGTTTGTTTGTGTAAAAAAAAGGGTGGGGGGTGGGGGGTGGGGAGAGAGAGAGTACAGCATGAAGGATTTAAAATAACCCAGAGAATGCAGATGGTTTGAACTGGAAAAAAAGTTCGCTCAAAATAGTTTGAGAATCCAGGCGCAGTGAGAGAAGATGTGGCTTGTTCATGAAAACGACACATACTTGTAACATATGTGGATTTCTTGCAAAAGAGCCCCAGCATTTTGGGATCAAAATTTGGAGGTGATATAATGGTAACATTTGACTTGAAGTAAATTTTAGCGCTAACTTATTGATCCTCCTCCATAATGGCCTTCCTTTCTTCCTTCCTTCCTTCCTTCCTTCCTTCCTTCCTTCCTTCCTTCCTTCCTTCCTTCCTTCCTTCCTTCCTTCCTACCTACTTTTCCATTCTTGGCCTGTCTTTTTTCAATACGGAATTGGCTAATTTTATTAAACAATTCAACAATTTGGTCCAAATGCTCCACCACAAGACATATTATTCTTATTCACCACCCTGAATTCTGGTAAGGTTATTCTCCTCCTTCTCCTCCTCCTCCTCCTCCTCCTCCTCCTCATCATCATCATCTTCATCTTATTCTTCATTTTCCTCCTTCCCTTCTTCATCTTCCTCTTCCTCCTCCACCACCACCATCATTTTTTCCTCTGTCCCTTCCTGTTCCTCTTCCTTTCCTCATCTTATTCTTCCTATTGTTCTTGTTACACTTTCTCCTCCTCCTCTCGTTCCTTTCCATTCTCCTCCTTCCCTTCCTCCTCTTCCTCCTCCTCCTCCGTCTTCTTGTTTTCCTCTGTCCCCTCCTCTTCCTCTCCTCCTCATCTTATTCTTCCTCTTCCTCCTCTTGTTCTTGTTGCACTTTCTCCTTCTCCTCTCCTTCCTGCACATTCTCCTCCTCCTCCTCCTCCTCCTCCTCCTCCTCCTCCTCCTCCTCCTCCTCCTCCTCCTCCTCCTCCTCCTCCAGAAAATTATAAAACATGACAGAGAAAATATAGGTAGCAAACCCCAAAGTGCAAAATATAAATAGGTAAAGGTAAAGGTAAAGGTTCCCCCGCACATGCGTTCTAGTCGTTTCCGACTCTAGGGGCCGGTGCTCATCTCCGTTTCAAAGCCGAAGAGCCAGCGCTTGTCCGAGGACGTCTCCGTGGTCATGTGGCCGGCATGACTAGACGCCAAAGGCGCATGGAACGCTGTTACCTTCCCGCCATAGTGGTCCCTATTTTTCTACTTGCATTTTTTACGTGCTTTCGAACTGCTAGGTTGGCAGAAGCTGGGACGAGTAACAGGCGCTCACTCTGTTACGCGGCACTCGGGATTTGACCCGCCAAACTGCCAACCTTCTGATTGACAAGCTCAGCGTCCTAACCCACTGAGCCACCGCGTCCCTCAAAATATAAATAGTGAGATACAAACAAGGGATTTGAAATGTAGAGATTAGAGTTTTCCAATATATCATTAATTCATTTCCCAGGTGAGCCCTCCATTCCAACCTTAGCTAGCTCTGACTCTGCTTACCTTCCGAGATCCATCAAGGTCAACCAAGTGATGTAACCCACTCCAACCTCCTCACATATAGTCACTGTTTATTCTCTTTTTCTAAATCTCTGTGTGAGTTTCAAAAGAAAGAAAATGTGTTTCCTGTCTCCAGGGAATGGCAGCAGTATGCAAAGTTCACCTGTTTTCCAATAATGCTGTGATGTGAGGTTGAAGGGAATATACATTTTGTGAACTTAGAAGCCACCAGTGTATTGATTTGTGTTGGGTGGAGGGAAAAGACGGAAGAGGACGAAGAAAAAGGAGAGATGCAGTGACCGTTCAAATAAAATTAAAGCAAATTATCTGCCTTAAAAAGAATGTTTTTTTTTTCAGTCTGCTGTGAACGAATGTCCATTTCTTCCATGCTTCATTGTCCGTGCATGATTGGTGGACAGGTGGAAGAGAATCTGGTTGTTAAATTTAGAAGAACAGCCTTGAACAGTGTCTCTTTATCAGCAACCTAGGCATAAACTACATAACAAACAAACAAATAAAAGATAAAGAAAAAAAACACCATTCTTATTGCCTACCACGCTGTGAATGAACCTTTATTGTCAAAGTACAACCATGTATGCATTGAGATCGGCTGAGCCTCCCTTCGTGCACCCCTACCACAACTCACAGTGACACAAACCCTCCATCTTATTACACCCTGTGAGCTAATTGCACAACGCACCGGCCTCGCAAGTCAATCATGCATAAAGTTTATAAAATTATTTCCCATTCAAAAGCCTAACAGCCCATGGATAAAAGCTGTTTTTCAGCCTGTTGGTGCAGCTGGCTATACTCCTATGTCTCCTACCTGATGGTAGGAGAGTAAAGAGATACCGTCCAGGGTGTGAGTCATCCCTGAGAATCTTCCTCACTCTTCCAAGGCAGCGAGCCCTGGCGAGGTCATCCAGTGGTGTCAGGGAACAGCCCACAATGTCTTCTGCTGTGCTCACCACCCTCTGTAATACTTTCCTATCCGCGGCTGTCAGACCAGCATTCTAAACCACAATACCATACGAGAGGATGCTCTCTATAGCAGACCGGTAAAAGAGGGTCATTAGCTGTTGTTCTACCCTGTTCTTCCGCAAGACCCTGAGAAAGTGAAGCCTCTGTTGGGCCTTTCTAGCCACCTGAGTTGTGTTAACTTTCCAGGTCAGATCTTCACAGAGGTAGACTCCCAGAAATTGAAAGGAGGAAACAAGTTTTAACATCAGAAAGGACGTCTATGGAGATTCTCCATCATCCAGGTCATGGCTGTCCCAAGGGTGCTTTTCCAAAAGGAAAATAGACTTCCTTGGTTTTTTCCCCCTTGAAAATATCTCAGTTCTCACCCTAGAAATGTCTTGGTCATGAAGTGAGATGTTTTCAAGGGACACACACACACACACACACACACACACACACAAACAGGAAAGTCCAGTTGCCTTTTGGGCAAGCAACTCTGAGACACCAGACAGGATCTTAAGGTGATTATTATTATTATTATTATTATTATTATTATTATTATTATTATTATTATTATTATTATTATTATTAATTTTATTAATTTTATTAATTTTATTTATATACTGCCCTTCTCCCGGAGGACTCAGGGCGGTGAACAGGACAAATATATAAAAATACAAAAATACAAAAGTTAAAAGGAATTAAACATATGCCCAACTAAAAACAGTGAATACAAATATTAAAAAAATAAAATAAAAACCCCACCCATCCCCCATCAGGCCAGGCTGGCTTGTTCAAATAAGAATGTCTTTAGATCGCTGTTAAGGAATTTGTTGTGCAGAGGTCTCCTTGTGCTACCAAAGAGTTGCACAGATAAGGAATGGTACTGAGAGTAGTAAAAGTCACACACAGGAGTACACTGAGTTATAAAAGCAAAAAGTAGTTTACTTTTGAGGTGGTGTAAGAACAAAAATGCACAGTCAAAAATAAACAGTCCAGGTCATAAACAATAGCAACAGTCCAAGCTACAAAATCTTCTTACCGGTCCAGAGGTCAAATACACAGTTCAGGTTACAACAGTAGTAAACCAACAGCAGAGCAAAAACAGTAACAGTAGAGATCAGTGAATTCAGAGAGAGAGAGAAGCTACATTCCTAGCTTCCTCTTATGGCCATGAGAACACTTACACACCCATTGGCCAATTAACAACTTAAAGACATAGCATTATGGTTAACATATTTTCAACCCAACATTGTAGGCTAACACCATATGCCTAACATTCTCCCCTTTGGGTAGAATAATATATAACTCTTACAATCTTATGCACATTCTTTCACAATTAGCATTGTGTTTCACAGCACTTTGTACCTTCGTAAAATGGTCTGCAATATTTACATCAGATGAACAATACTCTAGCTGTATTAATTTATCTTTGATACATTGTCTGACATTTAAATAACGAAGATCAGTATGTTTAGATCTTGTTCTTACTGCAGCATTATTAGCCATCTTTATCGCAGCTTGATTGTCCTCATACACAATAAATGGATCATTTACATTTAAACCCATATCTTACAATAATTGTTTGTACACTAGCATTTCTGTACATAACACTGATAGACATGAAAATTCAGCCTCCATTGTAGACAAGCTTATGTGTTTTTGTCTAATGGACTTCCATCCAATTAAAGAATCACCCAACATTATAGCCAACCCTGAGGTAGATTTACGAGTGTTTGTATCAGAGGCAAAACTCGCATCTGCATATGCAGTAAGGATTAACTCACGATTTGGTTCTAAATATAACGAGTAGTGAATAGTCTGCTTCAAATACCTTAATACTCGTTTAGCTGATTGCCAGTGTCTAACAGTAGGATTATTGTTGTACCTAGGTAATTGATTTACACAGTAAGAAATATCAGGTCTAGTCCAATTACTCAGATACATAAGACTTCCTATCAAAGATTGGTACATAGCCTTATCAAATACAGGACTCTCAACATTAGTGTCCTTAAAATCCATAGCCATCGGAGTTTTAGCTGGTTTACACATTTCCATATTGTATCTCTTTAATAACTGAGATATCTTACTGGCTTGCGAAATCTTAAAACCCCTATTAGTTTTCACAATATCTAACCCCAAATAGTGGCTTATTTCCCCAAGATTTCTAATTGTGAATTTATTTTCCAATCTTGAAATGATAGTTTGTGCTTCTAACTCAGTTTTTGTTATTATTGCAATATCATCTGTGAATAATAAAAGAAAAGATAATACTCCATTGTGTTCTCTTCTAAACAAACAAGGATCAGCATTACTGGCTACAAAACCTAATGCAATCAACTCATTAACTAAACATGTATTACACTCATAGCCTGATTGTTTCAATCCATAGAGGCTTTTCTTTAATTCCCAACAATCATGGTCTCTATCACTGGTCAATCCTGGTGGTATTCTTAAATAAATAGTATGTTGCAATGGAGCATGTAAATATGCAGTTTCAACATCTACATGGTTAACCATATATTGGTTTTTAGCTGCCCATACTAAAGCTGCTCTTAAAGTAGTTGCCCTTAGACTGGGTGCAAACACCTCATCATAATCCCCAGTAGTTTGGGCAAAACCTTGTGCAACCAAACGTGCCTTATGGGTTATAGTTCCATCTACACCCTTCTTTATCTTATATATCCATTTGCAACCTATAGCTTGCTCACCAGGTGGCAGTTTTGCTTTCTCATAAACGTTAAGATCCTGCAAAGACTTCAACTCCCTGTTCATTGCAGCTTTCCATGATGCCTGTTCCTTTTCAGGATACATCCTGATCTCATCATAGTTAGAAGGCTCTACACTAACTTGACATACTATACTAGCCATACTATACTAGCTTCATAGCGATCAGGTGGATGTCTGATGCACGTTAAACGCCAAGGAATTACAGGGCTTTGAATTTCAGACTCCTTTCCTTCCTCTGATTCATCTTTAATCTCCCCAATCTCCTCTTCATCTTTTATATTTACATGAGATATATTATCATTACTAGTTACGTTATCAGAGGAGTCCTCAAACACTAGAGGATCAGTATTAACGGTTTCTTGCTCTAACCTATCCCAACCAACGTGCTCAAGGAATTTTGCACTCGCACTGTTATATACATTAGTTGTGCCTCGTTCCCAGAAACGATAGGATCTGTGGTTAGCTTCATAACCTACGAAGTATAATTGCCTAGCCCTATGTTGGCCTTTACTCCTGAGTTGTGCAGGAACGTGGACCCAAGCTGGAGTGCCAAACGTGTGCAGGTAATCAAGGTTTGGTCTTCTACCATGCCATATAGTGTATGGTATTTTACCAGTAGAAGTATTAACAACTATATTCAGAACATGGTTTGCACATTTTGCTGCCTCCCCCCACAGTCTATCTGTTAAGCCAGAATCTTGTAACATGGTTCTCATCATGGCTTGTAATGTTTGCCCACGTCTCTCAACAAATGCATTATGTTGAGGCCTATAAGGGGCTGAACGTTTATGCTCAATGCCAGCTGATTCTAGCATATCAACAAAACACTTATTTGTAAATTCAGTACCATTATCAGTAATTATACACTGAACCTTTCTCTTTGTTTTACTCTCCACAAACTTCAGCCAGTTTGCAAATTGTTGGAAAGTGTCTGCCTTTGACTTAAGCAGATAACAAAATCCATAACGAGAGTAGTGGTCCAATATACTTAAAATATAACATGACCCTCCTAAACTTGGTTTCATGGGTCCAATTAAATCAGCAAACACAACTTCCAAAGGTACAGTTGTTATGAAGCCGTTTAACCTGTTTGCAGGAGTTGCCTTACTCTTTTCCTGATTACAGGCATTGCAATTCAAATACTTACTACATGGCTTCAGTTTAAGTCCTACTAACTCAACTGTTTTACGTAGTGAGTTAAAGTTCACATGCCCTAACCGCCTATGCAATAAATGTATACATTCATCATGTGGCTTCTTGTTCTCACATATTGAGTTAGCTTTAACTGTACTAACCTGGTTACTTGTGAGAACGAATAAACCATCTTTCAAATTAGCAGTTACACAGGTTCCATTCCTCTCAATAGTGCATTGCTCCCCTCTGAATGTTACCACAAACCCAACTTTAACCAATTCCCCTACAGATAACAGGTTGAATCTTAGCTTAGGTATATATAACATAGGTAACTGTTCATTAATGCATGGACAATAGGAATTACCTTCACCAGAGGCCTTCATCCTCCAACCGTTGGCTAGTGAAACATATTGGTTGCTGTTTTTCATATTAATAAACCTCTTTTTCACTTTAGTAATGCATTGTGAAGCCCCACTATCAACAACCCACAATTCATTATTTCTGGATGTTGATTCATCAGAAACAGCCAAACCAATGCCCTTCTTAGCCTCCCCACTGCTATTTACATTCTGTTTTCTACCCTTTCTACAGAATTTGGCTATATGCCCTCTAGCCCCACAAGAATAACATTTCTTGATGTTGTAAGCAGTGGTAAATGGCTGCTCCTCTTGTAGCTGTGTCTCTCTTAGCTGGTCTCTGTCACGCCTCCTTCTGGACTCTTCCAGCAGTCTCCCAGTAATGTTAGTCAATGTCAGTTCCTCGCTGGTCAGGACTTCCAAAGAAGAAACATACTCATCATAACTCTCATCCAAAGATGACAGAATAATGCAGACCTGATGCAACTCTGAAAAAATCAGCTCCTTTTCATGAAGCTCTTGAAAAGTTGCTTTCATGTAATTTAAATGGGTCAGCATATCTCCATTCTTCTGCAGACGAGCCCTAAACAGCTTACGTGTAAGGTGTATATGTGCACCCACACTGTCTCGAACATAAAGCCTTCGCAAAATGCCCCAACACCTAGCAGCAGACTCCTCACCACGAATATGGACAAGCTGCTGGTCATTCAGTGTTAGTCCAATAATGCAAAGAGCTTTCTCATTGCTACGTTTAAAGTCGTCTAACTTCTTTGCATCCTCTTCATCATCTGGATCCCAAGCAGTAGTATCTGGTGGGTTATTTACAACAGCCCATAGTCCTTCCTTGCGCAAAAGCAAGCAGCATTTCGTGGACCAGGAAACATAGTTTGTCCCATCCAACCGGGTTATCCAGGAGATGCCTGACAACAGTTTCTGTGCCATTTTACACCAAAAATAACTAACACAAACTCAGCTAGGAATACTGTGTGAACTAACTCTCAGTACAGGCCTGGGCCCATAACCAGTGTTAAGGAATTTGTTGTGCAGAGGTCTCCTTGTGCTACCAAAGAGTTGCACAGATAAGGAATGGTACTGAGAGTAGTAAAAGTCACACACAGGAGTACACTGAGTTATAAAAGCAAAAAGTAGTTTACTTTTGAGGTGGTGTAAGAACAAAAATGCACAGTCAAAAATAAACAGTCCAGGTCATAAACAATAGCAACAGTCCAAGCTACAAAATCTTCTTACCGGTCCAGAGGTCAAATACACAGTTCAGGTTACAACAGTAGTAAACCAACAGCAGAGCAAAAACAGTAACAGTAGAGATCAGTGAATTCAGAGAGAGAGAGAAGCTACGTTCCTAGCTTCCTCTTATGGCCATGAGAACACTTACACACCCATTGGCCAATTAACAACTTAAAGACATAGCATTATGGTTAATATATTTTCAACCCAACATTGTAGGCTAACACCATATGCCTAACAATCGCGACGGAAGGAGCGAAGGTCGGGCGCCATCCAGAGCTCAACCGGTAACCGATTCCATAGCTGATGGGAAAAGCTTGGAGTTAAGGAATGTTCTGATGAAGATGGGAAGGGGAACAGCAATCATTCTTCCTTAACGTGGATTATGATTTACATTTTTGCACTTCCACAGAGTATTTAATTTAGTCAAGCTGAATTTTACGGACCCCTGACTATGGTCATTGAGAAACTTCAAAAGATGGGATGAATAGATTTTAGAAGACTGGTTTGAGAGGCATCAGAAGACATGTGAAGTGTAAAGGACCATTGAGATCACCGAGATCGCCTTCTACTCAGCTCAGTGGAGACATCTAAATTACAACATCTGAGATGAATGGATGACCAACATCTGAGATGGATGGATGACCAACCTCTTCTTGGATGGATGACCAACCACTCCATGGAAAGGGTCAACTGGTTCATGGTTTGTACCGCCAAAGTGTTCTTACTGTACTGATAGAAAATATATATATATATTTCTACTGCAGGGTTGAATTGTGGAGTCCTTGATGCTCCCTGACCTTGGTGGTTTTCTTGCAGATGTGTCATTACTCAACTAGGCAACACCATCAGTGCTAACGTGATGATGTTAGCTAGTTTGTTAATAAAATATCTGCTAGAAGACCACCAAGCTCAGAGAGCACCAAGGACCCCACAGTTCTCCTTCTCCTTCTCCTTCCTCCTCAGCTTGATTATCCCATTTATAGCTAGCTAGTTTGTTAAGGAAATGTCTGCAAGAAAACCACCAAGCTCGGAGAGCACCAAGGACCCCACTGCAGTTACTGTTCTTACACTGTGAGGAGGTTTCCTCAAACACTCAAACGCCTTCCTGTTATTTTTTTCCCCCTTTATTCTCTCTCCTAGTGGTGGAATGAGAAAGGATTGATCTTGAACTTCTTCTGCGTGACGGTCTTTCCGGTTTTGAAGATTTCTGTTATATCTTCCAACAGACACCTTTCCCGAAAGCTAAACAGACTCAGCTACTTAAAATGACTGAGGTATGTCCAGAGCGTGGCCATATTATATAAAAACTAGAGAGGATTTTCAGCTTTCAACCAAGAGGGTTACAAATCTGCCTGTGAAGAGTGAAGGAAGCATCGGAAATGATGACCTCCATCAAGAAGGCGATCCAAGACAAACACAAATAGTTCTTGACTTGCAACAGTTCATTTAATGACCTTTCAGAGTGACAACTGCACTGAAAAAAGTGACTTGTGACCATTTTTCCACACTTAGGACCAGTGGTGGGATTCAGCCAATTCGCACCACTTTGGCAGATCCGGTAGCTAATTTTTTGTTGCCCAGGCCCAGAATGGACTTCCAGAAGCGGCATCGACACAGAGAACCGGTTGTTCACCTATTTGAATCCCACCACTGGATAGATAGATGGATAGATAAAGTTGTGGGATTCAGCCAGTACACACCACTTCAGCAGAACTGGTAGCTATTGTTTTGTTGCCCAGGCCCAGAATGGACTTCCGGAAGCAGCATCCACACAGAGAACCGGTTGTTGACATATTTGAATCCCGCCACTGCTTACAGCCATCTCAGCATCCCCTTGTGGTCATGTGATCAAAATTCAAATGCTTGACAAATGACTCCCATCTCCCTGTCTTGTGACCGTCTGATAATCCAAGTCAAGGGGGAAGCCAGATTCCCTTAACAACCGTGTTACTAACTTAACAACAGCAACGCTTCACTTAAGAGTTGTGTGCTACCCCTCTCATGCCCATGCCCATAACTGTAGTTTAGTGAGTTTGTTAATATTCCCCAGTAATTCCCTTTACCAATACTCAGAACTCTTTCAATAAGTCCAGCCACAAGCAAGCCAAAATTAGTCCACAAAGCAATTATTGGTCAATAGTCCATAAAGAAGGGAGAGTTACTCAAACAAAGGGCTCCGCCAAACAAACTGAAATCCACCAGGCAAAACTTAAATACACACACAGAGACACACACAGAGATTTATTTATTTATTTTATTTATTTATTTTATTACATTTATATACCGCCCTTTCCCGGAGGACTCAGGGCGGTTTACAGGGAATTAAAAACCAACAATACAAAAGTTAAAACCAGTTTAAAAAAGATTAAACTTAACCCTGTGCAAATAAAACCCCAGTTAAAATAAATTATTCCTCAGCCTGGGCCAGAGAGCTTGAAGAGCCAGGTCTTCAGGCCCTGGTGGAATGAACGGAGGTCGGGAGAAGTCCTCAGCTCCACTGGCAGCTGGTTCCAGAGGGCAGGTGCCCCCACTGAGAAGGCCCTATCCCTGGGTGTTACCCGCTGGCAATCTCTTACCGGTGGAACCCTGAGAAGACCCTCCCTGTGGGAGTGCACTGGGCGAAGGGAGCTTGATGCCGGCAGCAGGTGTTCCCTCAAATACCCTGGACCCAGGCCATGTAGGGCTTTATAGGTAATGACCATCACCTTGAATTTCACCCGGAGGGCAACCGGAAGCCAATGCAGCTTGCGGAGTAGAGGTGTTACATGGGAGTATCGGGAGACCCCCATCACGACTCGCGCAGATACAGACACAGACACAGACACAGACACACACAGACTCAGACACAGACACAGACACAAACACAGACACACACACACACACACACACACACACACACGAAAGCTCACTTAGCAAGAAAAGGCAGGCACAGCCACACTCCTCTGTGCATTAATGATTCACCTGTGGAGATGGTTACCAGCATCAAATTCCTGGGTGTGTCCAAGGGAGACAGTACACATTGTGGCAAGCAAAGTCATAAAATGGAGCAAAACTCACCTAACAAAGGTCTCACTTAGCAACAGAAAGGATGGGCTCAGTTATGTTTGTAAGTCGAGGGTTACCTGTACATAAATTACATGCGTGTATTTATATAAGAGGGTGATAATGAATTTCTTACAGGCTGGTAGCCTTGTGCACGTGCAAACGTCTACCATTACAGCTGGATATACTGCAGATACTCCTTGACTTATGACCCAGTTGGGACCAGAACTTCAGTTGCTAAGCAAGGTGGTTCAGTGCCTGATTTAACAACATTTTTTTGGGGGGGTGGGGGGACGTTTGTAAGTGACTCATTGTAGTTGTTAAGTGAATCATGGGGTCATTGCATGAATCCACCTGCTCCCATTGACTTTGCTTGCATGAAGCTGCTGAGGAGAGTTGCAATTGGTGGTCGCATCACCCTGGAATGCTGCAGTGGTCATAAATTGTAGTTGCCACATGACCAAATTTTGATCATGTGACCATGGGGGATGCTGATGGGGGAAGCCACCTCCTTCCTCCTAGAGAATGACATAACAATGATAAAGTTGGAAGGTACCTTGGAGGTCATCTAGTCCAACCCCTGCCCAGACAGGAAACCCTATACCATTTCAGGCAAATGGCTGTCCAGTCTCTTCTTAAAAACTTCCAGTGTTGGAGCATTCATAGCTTCTGGAGGCAAGCAGTTCCACTGATTAATTGTTCTAACTGTCAGGAAGTTTATCCTTAGTTCTAGGTTGCTTCTCTCCTTGACTAGTTTCCATCCGTTGCTTCTTGTCCTGCCTTCAAGTGCTTTGGAGAATAGTTTGACTCCCTCTTCTTTGTGGCAGCCCCTGAGATATAGGAACACTGCTATCATGTCCCCCCTCGTCCTTCTCTTCATTAGACTAAACACACCCAACTCCAGCAAACGTTCTTTATATGTTTTAGCCTCCACTCCCCTGATCTTTGTTGCTCTTCTCTGTACTCTTTCTAGAGTCTCCACATCTTTTTTTACATCATGGTGACCAAAGCTGGATGCCCTATTCCAAGTGTGGCCTTAACAAGGCCTTGTAAAGCGGTATTAACACTTCACGTGATCTTGATTCTATCCCTCTATTAATTCAGCCTAGGACTGTGTTGGCTTTTTTGGCAGCTGCAGCACACGGCTGTGCTGCAACTACTATCATAAATAGTAATTGCCACGGGTCCAAATTTTAATCATGTGACTATGGGGAATGTTGCTGTGGGAAGCCACCTCCCCCCCTCCTAGAGAATGAAATATTTGGGGGAATATTAAAAGAGACAAAATGTTATACTTCCTCTAAAGGAGAAGAGGAGAAACATGTTCTTAAAATAAAGATTATATTAATCTTCCTGCTATAGGAAAATAACCTCAAGCAGAAATTTGAAGAGGCTAATCTTTAGGAACGGAGATGTTATCAACTATTCAGAAAGCTTGGGACACTCTATTCATAAGCAAAACATCTTCGGCCACAGCTCCCATAGAAGGCTGGAGCTGATGGGATTAGAAAAACAAAGACTCCTAAAATCTGCATTCCCCACCCAGCTACTGTACGAGAGACCTCTCAGCCATAATGAGAGTCAGGCAACAATAATTAGAATACTAAAAGGGCACACTCAAGCACAAGTCAAAGTACATTTCACAACAAACAGGTATCTCAAACACAAAGAATGTATAAAAGCCCATCTACTCTCAACTCCATTTTGTCAGCTATCCCAGAATGGCACGCTGTTGTCGCTTCCGCTCACCAATAAACAGACACTTTTTTTTAATTGAAAAGTTTTTCAATACATTTTATCTTTAACAAAACAACCCCTCCCCCCCCTCCCCCCCTTCCCAACCCAACCCAACCCTCCCCCCTCCCCTTCCCCCCTCCCCGACTTCCCAGAGCTAAATACAAAGTATAAAAGTTAAAAAAAAACAATCATAAACTACCATATGCTAACAACAATAAACTATTAGGTCTATCGCACTTTAGCTCTTATAAAATGACTACAAGCAATATAAATGTCCCATCAATACTTATTCAAATGCTAAATGAAACTTTTTAGTCCCATATTTATTCTGGATGTAATCAATCCATTTTTTCCACTCCACGATATATCGTTGTTGCGAATGGTCTTTCAAATACGCCGAAATCTTTGCCATTTCCGCCAGGTCAGAAACTTTTAAAGTCCATTCTTCTATAGTCGGCAGTTCCTCGTTCTTCCAATATTGAAATACTGTACTAAAAGTCCATTTTGTCAGCTATCCCAGAATGGCACGCTGTTGTCGCTTCCGCTCACCAATAAACAGACACTTTTTTTTTTTAACCTTAGCAGCCAGCCAATATTTTATTTTTCAGCATCTTTCTCCCGGCTTGGAACCAGACCTGATTTTCCTTCCAACGTTGCAACAGTTGTAAGCGTGAGGACCAGTTGTATATGACTTTTTTTTCTGTGCCATTTTAACTTTGTACAATTGCTGTACAGTATAGGTACTACCTATACCCCTTTTAAGTAGATTTCTGTTTGTTCCTCTCTCTCTCTTTTTTTTTTTTTGGTTTTTGGTTTAGTATATGAAGTATCTTTACAATTTCATTGTGGCATGCGAAAGGCAAGCTTGGAATTCTGAAACATATTATCTACCCTATTGCATTTCTGGGGGAAAGTAGAAAATTTTGTTTAAACAGGGGAAAAATGTTTTTTGGCCATTGCTATTTGCTTTTTCTGTTTTGTTTAGGAAGCTAAGTTTGGTCTCTTTTATTAATGCCTTGTTCTCAAAAAGATTTTCAGGAAGGAATATCTGAGATGAGACATGAACAAACGCTGATATATGCGGTACAATTTGTCTGGAATCGGGGTTACTTTTCAGCAGCTGAGACTGCCTAGAAAATAATAGCATGGAAACAACTAAATTTGCAGATCTTTCCTTTGTAAAATAAGGAAAGATGTAATTTTGTTAAACATCACAATTAAAAAGAGGGGAAAAAATAATGCTCCCTAAAAAAAATGAAAGTGCAGAAGAGAAGAAAAAATAGAAATTAAAAACATAAGAATATGGTAACGAAAAAAAATAGTTTTTGGTTTTGCTTTGTTTTTTTTTAGTTCGTATAAGCCTTTGGCTTTTTGATTGTGAGGTCTAATAAAATTACTATAGATATGAAAGTAAAATTTGCAAATCTAGTGGGGTTTTTTCTCTAATTTTCTAGGAAACTATCTATCTATCATCTATCTATCTATCTATCTATCTATCTATCTATCTATCTATCTATCTATCTATATCTATATATCTATCTTATCTATATATCTACCTATCTGTCATCTATCTGATATCTATCTATCTGTCATCTATCTGATATCTATCTATCTGTCATCTATATGATATCTATCTATCTATCATCTCTCTCTCTCTCTCTCTCTCTCTCTATCTATCTATCTATCTATCTATCTATCTATCTATCTATCTATCTATCCATCCATCCATCCATCCATCCATCCATCCATCCATCCATCCATCCATCCATCCATCCATCCATCTATCTATCTATCTATCTATCTATCTATCTATCTATCTATCTATCTATCTATCTATCTATCTATCTATCTATCTGTCATCTATCTGATATCTATCTATCTGTCATCTATCTATCTATCATCTATCTATCATCTCTCTCTCTATCTCTCTCTATCTATCTGTCATATAACTATCAATCATCTCTATCTATCTATCTATCTATCTATCTATCTATCTATCTATCTATCTATCTGTCATCTATCTGATATCTATCTATCTGTCATCTATCTATCTATCATCTATCATCTCTCTCTCTATCTCTCTCTCTCTATCTATCTGTCATATAACTATCAATCATCTCTATCTATCTATCTATCTATCTATCTATCTATCTATCTATCTATCTATCTATCTCATCTATCTATCTATCTCATCTATCTATCTACCTATCTGTCATCTATCTGATATCTATCTATCTGTCATCTATCTATCGATCATCTATCGATCATCTCTCTCTCTCTCTCTCTCTCTCTCTCTCTCTCTCTCTCTCTCTCTCTCTCTCTCTCTCTCTCTCTCTCTCTATATATATATATATATATATATATATATATATATATATATATATATATATATATATATATATATCTGTCATATAACTATCAATCATATCTATCTATCTATCTATCTATCTATCTATCTATCTATCTATCTATCTATCTATCTATCTTTCTATCTATCTGTATATCTCTATCTCTATCTCTATCTCTATCTCTGTCTCTGTCTCTCTGTATCTATATCTATATCTGTATCTATATGCTTCCTCTACTGCATAGTTCTCATGCTTTTGCAAAGGCCGGATGCATTGTCTCTGATGAAAGTCACCCTGCGTCATTGAATCCTGACATGCTCCCTGACAGCAGAAAGTAACTTGGGTGTTTGACATCTCAAGTTGCAAGGTTGCCAGGACTATAATCACTAGTTAAAATTGAATTTTGTACATTGCTCCCTGCCAACACAGTTCAGCTCCTGATAATTATTTGGATCATATTGCATCTTGTTTTCTATTTTCTCCAGAGAGAGACGGGGCAGCGGCTGGATGTATACTTCAAGTGCTGAGTTCAGAGCAGAAGAAGGTGCTCCTCTTCCTCCTCCTCCTCTCCTCTCTTCCAAAGAAGAAAGAAAGAAAGAAAGAAAGAAAGAAAGAAAGAAAGAAAGAAAGAAAGAAAGAAAGGAAGGAAGGAAGGAAGGAAGGAAGGAAGGAAGGAAGGAAGGAGCCTTGACTCCTGCAAGTTTTCATCTGTTTTGATTTGAAAGTGCATATTTTAATATTTTGATCACATTGATTTTATTTGTTTGTTTGTTTGTATCCAGCCTTCATTATTTTAACAAACACCTCAATGTTGTGAACATAGCCAACACACCTTCCTCCTCCCATTTTCCCTACTACAACAACCCTGTGTGATGGGTTGGGTGGAGAGACAGGGACCAGCCCCAAATCACCCACCTGGCCTCTTGTTGCATTATCATATGGATCGGGCAGGTCTGGTCACCTCCCTCCATTAAGGAGAGAGTCAGTTCTTCCTTTTCTGGTTTCATTCTGAAGGGGTGCAGCAATGGGAATGGTTTAGACCAGTGACGGCGAACCTTTTGGAGACCGAGTGCCCAAACTGCAACCCAAAACCCACTTATGTATCGTCGGGTGCCGGGTGGGCGTGGCCAATTGGGTAGGTGTGGCCCATTGGGTGGGCGTGGCCCATTAGGTGGGCATGGCTGCGGTGGTAACGGCAGACTGGGTGGGACTAAAAAGTTCAGTCAATCAATTCCAACTTTGTGAGATCTTTTTATTTTCCCCCACAAGAAGTTGAAATTGATTGATGGATGGAACCTTTTTTTTGCACAAGGCAGTGGAAACCTAAAGTGCAAAAGTTTTATAAAAGCCAGCTGAAGGCCTAGGACTGGGGCGACGGCGCGCAGGCCCACAGAGAGGACTCTGGGTGCCACCAGTGGCACGTGTGCCATAGGTTCGCCAACACAGGTTTAGACAATGGAAGGTGCCCTGGATCACAGACCTAAGATAAACTGTGGTGTCCTTCATGATCTCTGAGCTAGGCAACATCATCAGGGCTAGAAGGGAGTGGGAGTTGTGGACAGGAAGAGGAGCAGGTGCAGGAGGAGCAGGAGGAAGGAGGGCTGCGAAATCCTTGATGCTATCTAAGCTTGATTGTTGTCTTGCATCATCAGGGTTAGAAGAGATTGGGGTTCGCAGAGAGGAAGAGGAGGAACATGAGCAGCAGGAGTGTTCTGTGCCAGCCTGCTACCGGCCCTGCAGAAAAGGCAGGGACAACCCCTTTTACAAGAAGGCAAGAGGCTGGAACTAAGCCTACCAAATTTATGGGTACAAAAGCAAACAAGACACGAACCATGAAACAGGAGCTATTCAAGCGGTTGCCTTCAGCAAACCAGCCCTCCCACGCATTCCCCTTTTATACAGTTCAGGGCATGGCTTATCTCTGCCTCCTTCCGAGGTGCCCCATTGCCTTCCTCTGTTTACTCCTGATTGACTGCCTCCTGCGTTGGGCGTCCTTGAACAGGGCCAGCTGTGGGTCATCTTCATCCACGCTGTCAGGCTCACACAGCTGGGTCTCCGTCGTGACCAGGTGGGAGGGGCCTGGCTGAGGGCTCTCATCAGCAAGCTCTCCAACCCCCTCAGCAAGCTCTTCAACACCCCCCTCCTCCTCTGAGTCGTCCGACCCAACTGCCGAACCCACAGGCTGACCCTGAATCACAACAAGGAGGAGCAGGAGGAAGGAGGACTGCAGAGTCCTTGATGCTCTCTGAGCTCGTTTCCTTGCATTGTCAGTGCTAAAAGAGAGTGGGGTTTGCAGAGAGGAGGAGGAGGAGCAGGAGGAGCAGGAGAAAGGGGGACTGCAGAATCCTTGATGTTCTCTAAGCTTTATTGTTTTCTTCCATCATCAGCGTTAGAAGATGTAGTGTATGCCCTTAAAGCACACACGGAAATGTCAGCACAGCAGGGGGCTGGACAGCTCCAGGCTATAACCGCTTTTGGCGGGAAAGCCTGAATAGAGCGAGTCGTTGACAGCCCCAGGGCATGGTCAGCTCTGGCGGGAAGCCAGGGTTTAAATCCATTGGCCACCTGCACTGGCGGGAAGCCCAGGTTCAAATCTATTGGTCGCCATTCACCTGGGCAGGTATAAAGAGACGCCAGGTAACGCCTTTGCTGCAGCTTCATTTCTGACTCAATAAAGAAATACTACCAGGCTCAAGTGTCCGTCTCTCTGTGCAACCACGCGACTTTGCAGAAGAGATTGGGGTTCGCAGAGAGGAAGAGGAGGAACATGAAGAGCAGGAGGAGCAGGAGGAAGGAGGACTGCAGAGTCCTTGATGCTCTCTGAGGTTGATTGTTTCCTTGCATTGTCAGTGCTGAAAGAGAGTAGGGTTTGCAGAGAGGAGGAGGAGGAACAGGAGGATCAGGAGGAATGGGGACTGCAGAATCCTTAATGCTCTCTGCACTTGATTGTTTTCTTGCATCATCAGTGCTAAAAGAGAGTGGGGTTTGCAGAGAGGAGGAGGAGGAGGAGGAGGAGGAGGAGGAGGAGGAGGAGGAGGACGAGGACGAGGAGGACGAGGAGGACGAGGAGGACGAGGACTGTGGAATCCTTCATGCTCTCTGAACTTGTTTTCCTGTAGATGTTTCATTACCCAGCTAGGTAACATCATCAGTGCCTACTTGGATAATAAAACATCTGCAGAAAAGCAAGCTCAGAGAGCACCAAGGACTCCACAGTTCAAGCCTGAGCCACAAACACCCTCTTCTCTTGCTAAGATTAACTTCTCCGTTCCAGTCCCAACTTGCTTCTCATCAGGGAGTCTGCTCTTTCTGTCCAAGTTCACTAAGCAAAGTTATCGGCACTCTTTTCCCCCCAAGGCATCTCCGGATGAAGCATCCCTTCTATGCAGAGGAAAATGGGGCTTTACTGCTGGCTTGATATATATCTGGCATGGTAACAATATTGACGATGACATTTCAAATACCATCTCGCTTGTCCACAGCAATTTTTGCCCTGACAATTCTGCCGTAGGAAATTCTTGCAGCTAACTTTGAAAGGGCTGTAAACTTTTTCATCCCCCTCTTTGCTTCCTGGCGTATATAAAAGTACAAAGAAATGGTATATTGTTGCCGCCGAATCTAACTTCTGACTTCTCTGTAACGCTATTGTTATAACTGATGAATAGGGAAAACCATACAGAAGTATAGAATTCTGACCTTGTGCAAGACAGATCGATAAATCTGGGTCGCCATCAACAAATGAGCTGGACACGATGCAAATGTCCGTAAGACTCTTGTCCTCAGTAGGAAAAAGGGCAGAGGTGCTGATTAAAGGAAGGAAACAAGACAGAAGCAAAGATGAAATATCTTGAAGCCAACAGTCCAATGGGTCAGTTAATTAAGTTTCTTTTTGAAAGTGGATTGTGATTGAGAGGGAGGGAGGGAGGGAGGGCAGGAGGAAAGGATGGAAGGGTGGAAGGAAGGGAGGGAGGAGGGAGGGAGAGATGGAGGGAGGAGGGAGAAAGGAATTTAAGATAGAAAGGAAAGGAAAGGAAAGGAAAGGAAAGGAAAGGAAAGGAAAGGAAAGGAAAGGAAAGGAAAGGAAAGGAAAGGAAAGGAAAGGAAAGGGAAACGAAAGGGAAACAGGAGGGAAAGATGAAAGGGGGCAGGAAGGAAAGAAGAAGGGAGGGAGGGAGGGAGGGAGGGAGGGAGGAAGGAAGGAAGGAAGGAAGGAAGGAAGGAAGGAAGGAAGGAAGGAAGGAAGGAGCAGACCAAAGATTTATCCTACCATATCCTAGGATGACGAACCAGTTGCCCTTAAGAACAAAGGCTATTACAAGGGCAATCACCATGTATGCTGTTCCAGAGATGGAATTGTGAGCATCAATTTTCATTTTTAAATGGACCACCATATGGACATGCTCAAACATATACAAATTTTATTAAAAAACAGCCTACTCACCAGAATGCTTTGGGTGCAATGTAGGCTTCAAATACTGTCTATCAAAATTAAACATATACTGTACATTATCTTGTGCACACACCCCTCTCAAGGAGATAACAGAAGAGAATAACAGAGTGGGAGGTCTTCTAATCCAATCCCCTGCTCAAGCAGGAAATCCTGTACCAGTTCAGAAAAAAAAAAAAAAACATTGTCCAATCTCTTTTTAAAAACCTTCAGTGATGGAGCATCCATAATTTCTACAGGCAAGCAGTTCCGTTGATTAATTATCCTAAGCATTGGAAGATTGAATAGTACCAGTCCTGGACCAGCAGATGCTATACTAAGAGGGTTCAACGTGGATCACTCAAATTAGAGTCTACCTCTTTGAACAAATAGGATTGGAAGAACATGAATAAAATGGCTTCCAGAGCCTCCCTTGAATAATTTCCATTCCAGCTCTTTGTGCATATCCACGTCCATGTATTTCATGCATGTGCCGGAAAACTCCATGGAATATGTTCATTCTGGATGTTGTGATTCAGGGTCAGCCTGTGGGTTCGGCAGTTGGGTCGGACGACTCAGAGGAGGAGGAGGAGGGGGGTGTTGAAGAGCTTGCTGAGGGGGTTGGACAGCTTGATGAGAGCCCTCAGCCAGGCCCCTCTCACCTGGTCACGACGCAGACCCAGCTGTGTGAGCCTGACAGCGTGGATGAAGATGACCCACAGCTGGCCCTGTTCAAGGACGCCCGACGCAGAAGGCAGTCAATCAGGAGTAAACAGAGGAAGGCAATGGGGCTCCTCAGAAGGAGGCAGAGAGAAGCCACGCCCTGAACTGTATAAAAGGGGGAATGCGTGGGAGGGCTGGTTTGCTGAAGGCAACCGCTTGAATAGTTCCTGTTTCATAGCTCCTGTTTCATGGTTGGTGTCTGTTTTATGTTAATAAATTTGGCAGGCTTTATTCCAGCCTCTTGCCATTTGTAAAGGGGTTGTCCCTGCCTTTTCTGCAGGGCTGGTAGCAGGCTGGCACAGAACACTGGATTGGGATAAAGTTGGGAGGAGACAGCAGAGAAAGCAAAAACTTAGAACATAGAATAATGAATTTAGAAGGGACCTCAGAGGTCTTCTGGTCCAAACCCTACTTGAGCTGGAGACCCTATCTCATTCCAGTCTCTTTTTGAAAGCTTCCAGCGGTGGAGCACCCACAACTTCTGAAGGCAAGCTGTTCCATTGGTTGCTTACTCTCACCATTAGGAAACTTCTCCATAGTTCTAGATTGCTTCTCTCCTTCCATCCATTAGTTCTCGTCTTGCCTTCTGGTGCTTTGGGAAATAAGATGACCTTTTTGTCTTTGTGGCAGCCCCTCAAGTACTGGAATACTGCTATCATATTCTTCCTGGTCGTTCTTTTCATTAGAGTAGACCAGGGGTAGGCAACCTTGGCTCTTTTATGACTGGTGGACTTCAACTCCCAGAATTCCTGAGCCAGCCACGCTGCGGGGAAAGGGAGAGGTTTCCAAGCTGAGCCAGGCTGGCTCAGGAATTCTGGGAGTTGAAGTCCACGAGTCATAAAAGAGCCAAGGTTGCCTACCCCTGGACTACACATAGCCAATTCCTAGTACCCAAGTTTTCCAACATGGGTAAAATGCTAAAGTTTACACCCAGTAGATTTCAGTATAATTTTTTCTAGCTACCCTTAATGTGTGTGTGTGTGTGTGTGTGTTGTTATTGTTTTGTTTTGTTTTTCATTCAGGGGGGATTCATGCAATAACTGTGAACAACAGCCATCTGTTTAGCTCATAAGAGAGTAAATCAAGAGCGCTTTGCTTCCTGATTGTATTTCAATATTTGAATATTCCATTGTGTTTGGAAGCCATTTGCCCACAAATATTCGTGCTGCCCAGTCAATTCAGAATTCAACTCAGAATACAGATGGAAAGAATAGAATAGAGCTGGAAGGGACCTTGGAGGTCTTCTAGTCCACACCCCACCCTACCCCCGCTCAAGCAGGAGAACCTATACCATCTCAGACAAGTGAGTGTCCAGTCTCTTCTTAAAAACCTCCAGAGATGGTGCGCCAACGATTTCTGGTGGCAAAGGTATTCCACTGGTTGATTGTCCTCCCTGTCAGGAAGCTTCTCCTTAATTCTCTTTAAATGGTATAGGGTTTCCTGCCTGAGCAGGGGGTTGGACTAGATGACCTCCAAGGTCCCTTCCAACTACTACTTCTTCTTCTTCTTCTTCTTCTTCTTCTTCTTCTTCTTCTTCTTCTTCTTCTTCTTCTTCTTCTTCTTCTTCTTCTTCTTCTTCTTCTTCTTCTTCTTCTTATTATTATTATTATTATTATTATTATTATTATTATTATTATTATTATTATTATTATTATTATTATTATTATTATTATTATTATTATTATTATTCCAGGTTGCTTCTCTCTTGGTCAGCTTCCAACCATTGTTTCTTGTCCTGCCCTCTGGTGCTTGGGAAAATAAGTTCATCCCCTCTTCTTTGTGGCAGCCTTTCAAATAAGGGAACACTGCTACCATGTCACCCATTTCTTTTCTTTTTTTTCTTTAGACTAGCCAAATCCAAGTCCCACAGCCATTCTTCGTATGTTTTAGTCTCCAGGCCTTGCACTTCTAGTTCACCTCCCTGCTCAAGCAAGAACCCTATATACCAGTGATGGTGAACCTTTTAGAGACCGAGTGCCCAAACTGCAACCCAAAACCCACTTATTTATTGCCAGGTGCCAGGTGGGCATGGCCAACTGAGTGGGTGTGGTTGTGGTGGTCATGAAATATTGGGTGGGTGTGGCCAAGGTGGGTGCGGTTCACCTTAATGTCGCCCGTGGGGAGAAACACCTGGGGCGGGCAGGGTTGGGGGAGCTCCAGGAGGTCTCTGGCAGGTGGGGTGGTAGGCAGGAGACTCATCCTGTGGGGTGAGGTGAGGCAGGGTGGGGATGCTATTTCCATGGGGCAAGGGAAGGACTGGGGTGGCTGCTGCCTGACACCATTGGCCCTCGCACACAGAACCGAGCGAGCGCATGGGGGCCAACGGTGTCCGTCAGTAGCCACAGCCTGCTGGCCCCTTGACCAGCGCACTCTGGGGCTCTGCAGCCAGTCGCCAGCAGTTCAAAGAAGCTGCCTCCAAGATGGATGGTCGGCCGACAGCTGAGGAGGCAATGCAGTGGCTCGTGCCTGGGAAAAGGAGAGCGTGCGAGGCCAGGAGGGATGGGTTGGGGTGCGGGGAAGGAAACCAGCCATGCTGGGATGCATCCGGCCACGTGGGACCTTGGCAAGTTAGCAGGCGGCTGGTTGAAGAGGGACAGTTGCCACCTCCGAGGAATGGTGCAGGTGCCCACAGAGAGGGCTCTGAGTGCCGCCTCTGGCACCCGTTCCATAGGTTCGCCACCACTGCTATATACCATTTCAGACAAGTAGGCTCTCCCATCTCTTCTTAAAAACCTTCCGTGATGAAGTCAAATTTGGAATATGTTTGTGCTTGCAGACAGAAATACACAGGGCAGGGAACGTCTTTCACAGGACACCTCTAACAATGTATTTGCTGATCCAAATAGGATTTAATAACACAATGTTGAAAAATAACAGTGCGATTCTTGTCCTTTCACTCTGTGTCTTTCTTAAAATATAAAGGAGATAATAGTTGGCTTGACCTGGATCCTCTTTTCCCCATGTCTGGAGAAAGAGCTTTCTTTTTTCAGCCTGTTCCATTTAACTTCCTTTTGAGTTATTTGCAACTTCACCATCTCCTATTCACAAAGCGTTGCCATGGTAAATAATTATATCATAGATGAATTGTGCGTGATCCATCTTCCTAGCTGCAGGAACAGACAATGTAAACGAAAAGTGGGAGAATGAGAGGGGCGAAAGTGAGGGGCGGGAATAGATATTGGAAGAAACTTGAAGAAGAAGAAGAAGAAGAAGAAGAAGAAGAAGAAGAAGAAGAAGAAGAAGAAGAAGAAGAAGAAGAAGAAGAAGAAGAAGAAGAAGAAGAAGAAGAAGAAGAAGAAGAAGAAGAGAACCACCACACACATCCAAAACTTTTAAAATTGCAGAGGAGGTGTTTGAGAAATGATTGCTTCCTTGTTAACATAATTAGCTCCATGAATTATAAATTGATATTAGAACTTGCTCTTTCTGACAAAAGGAGTAATTATATTTACTCATGCAAAATTAAACAATACTGAGGAAGGAGGGTGTGGGAGAAGAATTAATGACACCCAAAGCTTTCTTGAAGACAAGCAAGGGAGAGAAATTGAAAATAATCCAGATGTTGACACTGTTTGGGCTGCAAGTAGTCTCTCTGCCTTGGCAAAATGTGGGGATGAAGAATTAAAGGGAGACTGATATAATTTAATTCTTTGTTAGCAATCCCCCCCAAAAAAATACACAAATATGAGCTGTCACTGCTGTGACTACTGCCTGTGGATGGCCTTGGGTTAGGCTGAAACAGGAATAAGATTTGTCCCGTGTTGGAGCCTAGCAAGGTATTCTAAATACTTAACAATCGGGGTTTTTCCTGCGTAGAATTGAAGGTGTAGGAGCAACGTTTCGATGGAATCCCATCCGTCATCTTCAGGCTGGTGGCTTCAGCTTCCTTCTTCTGGGAGAAGCCAGGAAGCTGAAGCCACCAGCCTGAGGATGACGGATGGGATTCCATCAAAACGTTGCTCCTACACCTTCAATTCTACGTGGGGAAAAACCCGAATGACCAAAGATCCACATACAAACACCCACGAAAACCTCAGAAAACAAATATATATATATATATATTTTCCCACGTAGAATTGAAGGTCTTGACGAAATCTACGAAAATATATATATACACAGACAGACTCACACACACACACACACACACACACACACACACATATATATATATATATATATATATATGTCTGTGTGTGTGTCTGTGTGTCTGTATCTGTGTCTGTGTGTTTGTGTCTGTCTGTGTCTGTGTCTCTGTGTCTGTGTGTTTGTCTGTGTCTGTATATATATATATGTATATGTATATGTATATGTATATGTATATGTATATGCATATGTATATGTACATGTGTGTGTGTGTGTGTAAAAGAATTTCATCACAGAAAAAAAAAACCTGTCAGTAAAAGTTCAACCATGTTACTCACTTAAAAACTGCAGTGATTCATTTAACAACTGTGGCAAGGAAGGTTGTAACGGGGCAAAATATATTGCTTCTTCTCTTGATAGAGCTGTGGTGGCACAGTGGTTAGAATGCAGTAGTGCAGGCTAACTCACACCAGGAGTTCGATCCAGATCAGCTCCAAGTTAATTCAGCTCCAAGTTGATTCAGCCTTCCATCCTGCCGAGGTCGGTAAAATGAGGATCCAGATTACTGCTGGGGGCTGACTCTGTAAACCACTTAGAGAGGGCTGTAAAGCACTGTGAAATGGTATATAAGTCATTGCTATTGATAGATGATAGATGATAGATGATAGATAGATAGATAGATAGATAGATAGATAGATAGATAGATAGATAGATAGATAGATAGATAGATAGATATGTCAGGATAATAATTTAGCAGCTAAACAGCTTATGTAAAGATGTAATGGAATATGGCTAATGCAACGATAGGATGATGCAATGATAGAAATGACTCAGCAGGGTCTGTATCCCTTTAAGCGAAAGCAGGGACTGTAAGAGTCTGAGTATAAAAGGGGAGTTTTTTACTGGGGTTTTTCTCTCTCATTGGTTTGACTGCTGTATCTGCTGTGTATCAGTCTGCTGTTTTGCCACATGTATGTATTCTGTTTCTAGTGTATATTTGTAGGTAGTGTGTTATAAACCACCATTTGATTACAAACTACTGCATTTATTCCTGGGTTACCTCAGGGCAATAAGGCTGTGCATGCTCTGACAAGATAGATAGATAGATAGATAGATAGATAGATAGATAGATAGATAGATAGATAGATAGACAGACAGACAGACAGACAGACAGACAGACAGACAGACAGACAGACAGACAGACAGATAGATAGATAGATAGACAGACAGATAGATAGATCAGAGAGAGAGAGGGGGGGAGAGAGGGAAGCAGGCAGACAGACAGACAGACCCCTTGTTGAGAGAGGGCTGTGGATAGAGGGGGAGGGATATGACACAACCCATCGCCTTTTTACCACACAGCCCTTTCAGCAGTTCCAAGAAGGCTCCACCTCCATTCGCACTATTCAGGCGACCCTGAGAGCAAAGATAAACCTCCAAGTGACCTCAACGACTCTCAAAAAGAGGGCTAACGACCAGATGACTGTAAAGAATATAAATCCCCATTCCCCACCATTCAGTCAGAACCGAAGAAGCTTCTTGGCTGAAGAAAGCGAACCGTCTTCAAAGAAAACAAACAAACAAACAAAAGAAGTCCAGCTGCCTCTTGAAAAAGCACCTTTGGGACAACAGCGACCAGGACAATGGAAAATCTCCATAGACGTTGACTTTGAAGGGAATTGACATCCAACTGTAGGACGTGAGAAAGAAGGAGAGGAAACGGGGAAGGCCAGTCGCCTTGGCTGATGAATTTCTCCGTTGTTGTTGTGTTTTTTTTCCCCATCCAACAGACAGCAAACTACAGCACAACAGGAAAGCCAATGTTTTCTGTGGCGAAGAGGAGGAGATCTCTCCAAACGAAACGTCTTGCAAGCTCATAAAGATGGAGGCCATTGGCCAGAAGCCCAGCAGTGTCCCCCACTGCCACGCGGGCCCTCCGCTGCTTTAGGATAATCACTCAGAGCCCCTAAATCCGCTCGGAATTCAAATGAGCTAGGCAGTTTCTCTTGCGAAAGATTCCATCGGGACGCAAGGCAGCAGGGTGGGAGAAGAAGAAGAAGAAGACAAGAAGTAGTAGCAGAAAAAAGCAAAGCGTGTGTGTGTGTGTGGGAGGGGGAAATATCAGATGATTAGCCCATTTAACAGAGCACGGGAAGGGAGGGGGCTGGGGGAAGACCAGTAGGATACCAATGGGCTTTAATATTTTTCAATTAAGATGTAGTGGCACCAATAAAAGCAGCTTACATTTCCATTTTACGGTCACCTATGGAGAGCCTTAGGATGCCAATGACTGGGAGCAAGGCAGTCATTCCAGAAATATACAGCAGCAAAAGACAGTCAACAGGGCTTGGCCGCCCTGGGAAAGAGGATGGGGTGAAAAGGGGAAAGTGATTTCCCCAGCCTGGCTGGCTCCTGGGGGGGGGGGTCAAAGGAGAGCCATGCACTTTGCTCGTTAGCTCTTCTTTCTTCCTTGCCTTGGCCTTTCCTCTTCGTTTATTCCTTTTCTCCTCTCTCCTTCCCTCCCTCCCTCCCTCCCTCCTCTTCCTTCCTTCTTTCCTCCCTCCCTCCCTCTCTTCCTTCCTTCCTTCTTTCCTCCCTCCCTCCCTCTCTTCCTTCCTTCCTTCCTTCTTCCTTCCTTCCTTCCCTTCTTCCTTTCTTCTCCCTTCCTTCCTTCCTCCTCTCCCTCCCTTCCTCCCTTCTTTCCTCCCACCCTCTTTTCCTTCTTTTCTTCCTTCCCCCTTTCTTCCTCTCTCTTCCTTCCTTTCTCTTCCCTCCCTCCCTTTCTCCCTCCCTCTCTTCCTTCCTTTCTTCCTTCTTCCTTCTTTTCTTCCTTCTCTCTTCCTTCCCTCCCTCCCTTCTTCATTCCTTCCTTCTCCTTTCCTTCCTTCCTTCCTTCCTTCCTTCCTTCCTTCCTTCCTTCCTTCCTTCCTTCCTTCTCCCTTCTTTTCTTCCTTCTCTCTTCCTTCCCTCCCTTCCTTCTTCCTTCCTTCCTTCCTTCCTTCTCCTTTCCTTCCTTCCTTCCTTCCTTCCTCCCTCCCTCCCTCCCTCCCTCCCTCCCTCTCCTCCTCCTCTTCCTCCTTTTCCTTTTTTTGCTTTCTTCTCCCTTTGTTTTCTATTCCTCTTTTCTTCCTCACTTTAAATATCTAAACTTAAAAAAAACCTGCTAGCTTTTCCTACCCTGAAAAGAATCCAAGCAAACAAAAATGAAAAGAAAGTGGATTCCTAATGCATGAGACTTTGCTCCAAATGATGCTTCTAAACAGCCTGATTGATACACTTGGCATAATTAATGGCTTCACCTCGCTGTATTCCAATCTCTGCACAACAACTGGAGGTTGTCCATGACTTTGTGTACCTTGGCTCAACCATCTCCGACATTCTCTCTTTAGATACTGAGCTGAATAAACCTAGTGGTAAAGCGGCCACCACATTTTCCAGACTTACAAAGAAAGTATGGCTTAATAAGAAGCTGACAGAATATACAAAGATCCAGGTCTATAGAGCCTGCGTCCTGAGCACACACTTGTAGTGCCGTGAGTCTTGGACCCTTTACGCATGGTCCTACTAAATGATGCAAAACCAATTTCTTCTAAAGAGCTGCCACAAAGAAGAGGCAGTCAAACTATTCTCCAAAGCACCTGCAGGCAGGACAAGAAGCACCAGATGAAAAATAACCAAAGAGAGAAGCAGCCTAGAAGTAAGGAGGAATTTCCTGACAGCGAGAACAATGAATCAGTGGAACAACCTGCCTCCAGAAGTTGTGAATGATCCAATGCTGGAAGTTTTTTTAAGAAGAGACTGGCCAGCCATTTGTCTGAAATGGCATAGGGTTTCCTGCCTGAGCAGGGGGCTGGACTAGAAGACCTCCAAGGTCCCTCCCAACATTTTATTATGATTGTGATTGTGATTGTGATTGTGATTGTGATTAGAGCCTTGGTGGAGCAGTGGGCTAATGCCTCCTTAAGTAACACCAGCTGCCTGCAATTAGTGCAGGTTCGCATCCCACCAGGCTCAAGGTTGACTCAGCCTTCCATCCTTCCGAGGTAGGTAAAATGAGGACCCAGATTGTTGGGGGCAATAAGCTGACTTTGTAATAATGCCACTTGGGAGGGGTGTGAAAGCCCTAATAAGCAGGCATATACATAGAATGAAGGCTACTGCTAAGCTTGTAAGCCGCCCTGAGTCTTCGGAGAAGGGCGGGATATAAATGGAATTAAAATAAAAATAAATTTTAAAAAATGGTTGTTGTTGTTGTTGTTGTTGTTATTATTATTATTATTATTATTATTATTATTATTATTATTATTATTATTATTATTATTATTATTATTATTATTATTATTATTATTATATCTATACCATTCCAGACAAATGGCTGTCCAGTTTCATCTTGAAAACCTCTTATGTCTGCCCTGTGGGAGACAAGGAACAGTGTTACAACCACACCTATAAAGTATAACAGAATAATAGAGTTGGAAGGGTCTTTTACAATCTAGTTAAATCCCCCACTGGAGCAGGAGACCCTCTACCATTTCAGACAAATGGCTGTCCAGTCTCTTCTTAAAAGCCTTCAGTGATGGAGCACCCACAACTTCTAAAGGCAAAGCCGTTCCACTGGTTGATTGTCCTCACTGTCAGGAAATTTCTCCTTAGTTCCAGGTTGCTTCTCTCCTTGGTCAGTTTCCATCTGTTGCTTCTTGTCCTGCCTTCTCCTGCTTTGGAAAATAGGTCAGCCCCCTCTTTTCTGTGGCAGCCACTTAGATTTTCCTATCAGATAAGTTCCCAAGAGACCATCAAGGTTGGAGGCACTCCTCACTTTTGCAGGTGTGTCAGATGAAATCGGAGCAGATGGAGCAGAATAATGCCAACAAGGGGATATTCTTGTTTCAGAAATTATGGTGAAAAGACCAAAAAAAGGAAAAAAAGGTCAGCTGACTTTCAACTGCTTTGAGGAGCAATCAGAATACAGAATAACAGAGTTGCAAGGGACTTTGAAGGTCTTCCAATCAAACCCCTCTTCTCTGTGAATACCCCTCAAGTAGTTGAAAACTGCTGTCAATCATCCCTTTTCTTTCCCTTCATTAGAATAGATATATCTAGTTCCCTTAATCGTTCATAATATGGTTTAGCCTCCAGACCCCACTCTGGTCTAGTTCAATCTAGCTTGATACCATTATAAAAAGGTAAAGGTTCCCCCGCACATGTGTGCTAGTCATTTCCGACTCTAGGGGCCGGTGCTCATCTCCGTTTCAAAGCCGAAGAGCCAGCGCTTGTCCGAGGACATCTCCGTGGTCATGTGGCCGGCATGAGTAGACACCAAAGGCGCACGGAACGCTGTTACCTTCCCACCGTAGCGGTCCCTATTTTTCTACTTGCATTTTTACGTGCTTTCGAACTGCTAGGTTGGCAGAAGCTGGGACGAGTAACAGGCGCTCACTCTGCTACGCAGCACTCGGGATTCGACCCACCAAACTGCCGACTTTCTGATCGACAAGCTCAGCGTCCTAACCCACTGAGCCACCACGTCCCTTTCTTGATACCATTAAAAGTGTAAAAATAAAGACATCCTGATGGTTAGCTGGCTTCTCATTACTTTAGGGAAGATGTCCTTATAAAGTTTCTTTCTTGGTCATAGTGAGGGAATATTTTGCTGTTCTTTCCTTCTGAGATTTATTTATTTTCATTTTATTTTTGAATCGTAACGGCTAGCCAACAAGCCCTGGGATTTGCTGAGGGACTTTCAAGCAAGTGTTAACTTGCACCAATCCTGCTTTTCTGTTTTGAAGCTCTTCTCTTGTACATCCCACTGCCTTTGGGGAGAATATCACTGTAATATGATAATGAATTAAGCAGAGTATTAACTCTCCGGCCAAGGTTTCTGATCTGAAATATGCAAATGTTGTGGTTTGGAAATGGCCACCTGGGAGGGAGGGAAGACTTAAGTCACCCCCTCAGTCTACGCTCCCATCACAGCCATTAGCAGAATGTTAATGTCTTTGGTCAAGAAGGAAGTAATCTGAAGCCCAGAGTAGCCGTGTCAAAATCATTTACTCATCAAGGGCACAATTCAGAAGGAAACTTTGGGCATAATTACTCAGGGACATTTGCCCCGTATTGATATATGGAGTGGGAAGAGAATAAAAAAGGAAAGGTCATTAATCAGAATGATAATCAGTCAATGATGCACTAATGACCATTTCCCTCGATTTTGTTACAACACCACATGTCCAGGAAAAGATACAGGTAAGAACCTATGTTTGTTTTTGGTTTTTCCCCCAGATTAGATCATGAAAAATGAGGCAATGACTCATGTCTGGCAGTTGGTTCCCATTTGATTTCCTTGTACCGAGAGGAAAGACAATGAATAGCAGTCTTCCAATATCTCAGGGGTTGCCACAAAGAAGAGGGAGTCAAGCTATTCTCCAAAGCACCTCAAAGGAAGAGAAGAAGCAATGGATGCAAGCAAATCAAGGAGAGAAGTGACCTAGAACTAAGGAGGAATTTCCTGACAGTGAGAACAATTAATCAACGGAACATCCTGCCTCCAGAAGTTGTGAATACTCCAACACTGGAAGTTTTGAAGAAGAGACTGGACCACGATTTGTCTCAAATGGTATAGGTTCTCCTGCTTGAGTGGTGGGCTGGACTAGAAGACCTCCAAGGTGCTTTTCAGCTCTATTCTATTCTAATAAAGGGACACTATATCTTGATATGCTTACCAAGAGGGAGACAAGCATCTCAAGAAAAGTGATGGAGCACCCACAATTTCCGGAGGCAACTTCTGTTCCACTGGTTAATTGTCCTCACTGTCAGGAAGTTTCTCATTAATTCCAGGTTGCTTCTCTCTTTGTTCAGTTTCCAACCATTGACTCTTCTCCTGCCCTCTGGTGCTCTGGTGAACAACCTGACCCATTCTGCCTTGTGGCAACCCCTCAGATACTGGAATACTGCTATCATGTCTCCCCTATTTCTTCTTTTCTTTAGACTAGCCAAACCCAAGTCCTGCAGCCGTTCTTCGTATGTTTTAGTCTTTCAGGCCCCTGATCATCTTAGTTGCTCTTCTCTGAATTTTTTCCAAACTCTCAACATCTTTTTTTGTGTGTGATATGGTGACCAAAATTGGCTGCAGTATTCCTGGTGTGGCCTCACAAGGGTTTTATAAAGTGGTACTGATACTTCATGTGATCTTGATTCTATGCCTCTGTTTATACAACCCAGGATTGTATTAGCTTTTTTGGCTGCTGCTGCGCATTGCTGGCTCATGGTCAAGTGGTCATCCACTAGGAGTCCAAGGTCTCTCTCACAATTGCTGTTTTTGAGCCAGGTCTCTCTACTTGTACCTTTGATTTGTCCTGCCTAGATGTAAGACTTTGCTTTTCTCCAGACTGAAACTCATCTTGTTGGACAGGTCCCGTTTTTTCAAGTTTGTCAAGATCTTTTTGGATGCTAAGTTTGTCTTCTGGGGTGTTAGCTGCACCTGCCAGCTTGGTGTCATCTGCAAATTGGATGAGTTCCCTTTCATTTCCCTCGTCTAAGTCATTGGTGAATATATTGAAGAGTACTTAGCCTAAGACGGAGCCTTGTGGTACCCCACTGCTTACTTCTCTCCATGTGGATGTAGTGCCGTTGAGGACTACTCGTTGACTAGGTGAAGTGAAGCATTTTCAAGGAAAACAACAACAACAAAAGTCCAGTCTGTCTTTTGAAAAGTATCATTGGGACATTCACAATAGCATCGTTCTGAAAAGAAGCATGCACTTGGATGTCCATGGTTGCTTCAGAATAATGGATTTAAGTTACAGAAAGCAAACTCTGGCTGAACATTAGAGAAGGGAGTGGGGGACTTATTATAAGAGATCAACAGTGGAACCAATGACTTGGAGAAGTGGAGGGCTCCCTTCGCTGATTGTGTTGAAGTAAAATTTCAATGTTTGTGTATAGCCAAGGCTGTTTTCACTCAGTTTCCAGCAATGAGCAGAGGTGGGTGGAATTAAGATGGCCTCAATGATCCATTTCTACTTCTAGGAGTCTACAGGTTTATTCTCCTTGGGACATTAATCGTGATTAGTTTTATATTTATGCCGGTCTTATACCTAAAGATCACCGCTAGTCAGTGATTCGGCTTTTTAAATCGGAGACTGAGATACCTTTTGGTAATTATGATTCAGAATCGCATTTAAATGTAATTATGGTTAATGCACGATTGTAAACGGATTGAAGTGTTCCCGTCTTAGAGTGGAGGAAGGGTATGAGTAGAAATACCTTTCAGTCTCCTACCAAATACAAATCACATACATACAATGGTTGGATTCAAATATGTGAACAATCGGTTCTTTTGTGTGGATGCCGCTTCCAGAAGTCCATTCTGGGCTCGAGCAACAAAAAATTAGCTACCGGTTCTACCAAATTGGTGGAAACTGGCTGAATCCCACCACTGCATACATATATACAGGCAGTCCTCGAGTTACGACTACAATTCAGCCCAGAATTTATTTTGTAGTTGGCAGTTGACAAGCAAATTTGGTCTCTGATGTTTGAGAGAATCTAAAACTATAGGTTGTCCTTACCTTAAGACCACGTTTCAACCCCAAATTTCTGGTCAGTGAAGTAGTTAGTAAGTGAATTTTGCCACAGTTCTGAAGTGATTCCCTGCCATTGTTAAGTTGGTAACACCGTTGTTAAGTGAATCAGGCCTTCCCCCATTGACTTTGCTTGCCAGAAGGTTGCAAAACGGGATCAATTGACCCCTGGGAACACTGCCACCATCATAAATATGAACTTTGAATGGTCACTAAATGAACAGTTGTAAGTTGAGAACAGCCTCTAACTAAGATGAGTTGCATCTGCAGTATGTCCGCATCTTTCTCTGCACAAGCCCGCATCTGCTACGGGAATTAATATGAGTAATGAAGGACGAGACCCAGATATGAGTTGTCGCTCCACTTTGACAAGTCATTTCCAAGTGATCTGAACTGTTCATTCAATTTGCTGATTTGATTAGAAAGAAAGAATTGCTGGGAGTCCGGCAATATATAAAGAGTTGTGGCTGGTTGCCCGCTCAACCATATTTTTTAGACTGGATTTTTGACATTTTCACCCACCTTATCAAGCCTGGAGGAACGTTGTCCATGGGGTCACAATGGGTCAGACACGACTTCACAGCTAACAACAACAACAATTAACTCCTTCACCAGAACTTGGGATAGGCGGATGTTGTTGTTTGACAGAGTTATTTGTCGCACGGTCAGCCAGATGTTCAGACTGGACTTGGCAATTTTTTATCCAACTGTTGACTCCTTCCCAAATATCTCAGCGGGGAAGATATTGATGTTTTCTAGTGTTAAAGGCATTGTGTGCAGGGTGCATGCTGTCCCAGGTAAAACCAGCTTTTGCAGCTGACGGGTGGTGAGTTGGTCCATCCCGACGGTGTTCAAGGGGTGCTCCAGATGTTTTGGGATTGGACCCAAGGTTCTTATCATTATTGGGACTGCCTTTGCTCTCTTCCTAAAACTCAAATACTTTGGCCACCTAATGAGAAGGAAGGACTCACTGGAGAAGAGCCTAATGCTGGGAAAGATTGAGGGCAAGAGAAGAAGGGGACGACAGAGAATGAGGTGGCTGGATGGAGTCACTGAAGCAGGAGGCGTGAGCTTAAATTTAATTTTAATTTTAATTTATTGAGATTTTTATACCGCCCTTCTCCCAAGGGGACTCAGGGCGGTTCACAGGGCATAAATATAAATAACAATACAAACATTAAAAAACAATTAAATCAATGCCCAAGTTAAAACCAATAATAAAACAAGCCTATATAAAAAACCCATGTACCCCCATCAGGCCAGACCCGCTAATTCAAATAAATGGGTCTTCAACCCGCGACGGAAGGATCGGAGGTCTGATGCCATCCGGAGCTCTACCGGCAGTTGGTTCCATAACGCCGGAGCACCCACAGAGAAGGCCCTCCCCCTGGGGGCCACCAGTCGACATTCCTTGACAGGAGGCACCCTGAGGAGGCCCTCTCTGTGGGCGCGCACAGGGCGGAGGGGAGTCGACGCCGGCAGCAGGTGGTCCTCGAGGTATCGCGGACCCATGCCATGTAGGGACTTAAAGATCATAACCAACACCTTGAACCTTACCCGGAAGACAACTGGCAACCAATGCAGCTCACGGAGCAAAGGTGTAACATGGGAGTACCGGGAAACTCCCAAGACAACTCTCGCGGCCGCATTCTGTACCAGTTGGAGCCTCCGAGTAGTCTTCAAGGGAAGTCCCATGTAGAGAGCGTTACAGTAGTCTAGGCGAGAGGTCACGAGCGCATGAGTGACCGTACATAAGGCCTCCCGGTCCAGATAGGGTCGCAACTGGCGCACCAGGCGAACCTGGGCAAAAGCCCCCCTAGTCACGGCTACTATGTGATCCTCCAGAGTGAGTCGTGAATCTAGGAGGACTCCCAAGTTGCGAGCCCTATCCACAGGGGGTAAAAGCTCACCCCCCATAGAAAGAGGTGGAACATCCCAGGTGTCCCGGGAAGCTGGAATGTACAGCCACTCAGTCTTGTCAGGGTTGAGTTGAAGTCTGTTCCTCCCCATCCAGACCCGAACCGCCTCCAGGCAACGGGACATCACAGCGAGGGCATCACTGGGGTGGTTTGGGGTCGAAATAAAAAGTTGGGTATCATCAGCATATTGATGATACCCAACTCCAAAACCACGAATGATCTCACCCAGCCGTTTCATATAGATGTTGAACAGGAGAGGCGAGAGGACCGACCCCTGAGGAACTCCACAAGTGAGAGTCCTAGGGGTCGACCTCTGCCCCCCTGCCAACACCGACTGCGAGCGTCCCAGGAGATAGGAGGAGAACCACTGGAAAACCGTGCCTCCCACTCCCAATCCCCTGAGACGCTGCAGCAGGATACCATGGTCGATGGTATCGAAAGCCGCCGAGAGGTCTAATAGGACTAGGACAGAGGAATATCCCCTATCCCGAGCCCTCCAGAGATCATTCACCAGAGCGACCAATGCCGTCTCCGTGCTGTGCCCGGGCCTGAAACCCGATTGGTAAGGGTCCAGATAATCCGCTTCCTCCAGGACCAGGGGGAGCTGATGCGCCACCACACTCTCAACAACCTTTGCAAGGAAGCGAAGGTTGGAGACTGGACGAAAGTTGTTCAATACAGCTGGGTCCAAGGCAGGCTTCTTGAGGAGAGGTCTCACCACCGCCTCCTTCAAGATGGTGGGGAAATAACCCTCGCTCAAAGAAGCAGATATAACCGCCTGGAGCCAGCCTCGTGTCCTCTCCCTAGCTGCATAAACCAGCCAAGAAGGGCACGGGTCCAATAAACATGTGGTGGAACTCAGCTTCCCCATAATCCTGTCCACTTCATCAGGGGTCACAGAATCAAACTCCTCCTAGATAACATTGACAAGACCGCCCGCGTCCTGATCGCCAGACTCTGCCCAGCTGGAGTCCAAACCGGTCCGAATCAGAGCGATTTTATCCAACAGATGTTGACTAAACTCCTCGGCACGACCTTGCAAGGGATCCTCCCTCACCTCCTGATTAAGAAGTGAGCGAGTCACCCTAAACAAGGCGGCCGGGCGATTATCTGCGGACGCGATGAGGGTGGAGAAGTAATTACACCTCGCCTCCCTCATCGCAGCGAGATAAGACCTAATGTAGGTTCTTAACCGCAATCGGTCGGGTTCAGATCGGCTGGACCTCCAGCAGCTCTCTAGGCCCCGTTTCCGACGCTTCATCTCCCGGTGCTCCGCGGAGAACCATGGAGCTCGCTGGGATCTGCGCCGGGTCAGGGGCCGCAAGGGTACAACCCGGTCGAGTGCCTCAGTGGCTGCCCTTTCCCAGGCTTCCACTAAGGCATCCGCCGAGCTGTGAGCAATGGAGGCAGGTGGGGACCCCAGCGCCGCTTGGAATCTATCAGGATCCATTAGGCGTCTGGGGCGGTACCATCTAGTTGGCTCCGTACCCCCACGGCGGGGGGTGGCAAAATGGAAGACCAGCCGCAGGAGGTGATGATCGGTCCATGACAGGGGCGTAATAAATGGAAAGCCCTCACCAAGATCATCTAACCACCGTCCAGATAAAAAAATCAGGTCAAGGGTGTGGCCTCCCTCATGAGTTGGCTCAGAAATTACCTGCGTCAGGTCCATGGCCGTCATGGAAGCCATGAACTCCCGAGCAAGCTCAGATGAACCTCCCAGGGGTGGTAGGTTGACGTCTCCCAAAACTATAAGTTTGGGGAACTCAACCACCAACCCCGAGAGGGTATCGAGCAGCTCGGGCAGGGCTGTCGCTACGCGACTAGGCGAAATGTACACGAGCAGCAAGCCCAACTGCGCCCCAGAGCCAAATCTCATAAAGAGAGACTCACACCCGACTATCTGAGGAACGGTGGTCTCCCGCGGACATAAGGTCTCCCTAACAATCACCGCCACACCCCCACCCCTACCCTGAGCTCGAGGCTGGTGTAGCACCGGAAGCCTGGTGGGCAAAGGTCAACCAAAGGGACCCCACCCTCTGGGCCCAACCAAGTCTCCGTGATGCAAGCCAGGTCCGCATGCTCACCCTCAACTAAATCCCTAACAAGGGATTTGGACTCCAGAAGATGGTAGAGGACAGGAAAGCCTGGAGGAACGTTTTCCATAGGGTTGTGATGGGTCGGACACGACTTCGCAACTAACAACAACAACAACATTGCTCTCTTCATTCTATTTCAATTTGTAGGTCTTTGTACTTTGTTGTCTTCTCTAGTTATCCCAAAGGTGCTTTTTTCAGAAGGCAACTGGATTTTCTTGTTTTTCTTTGAAGATGTTTCACTTCTCATCCAAGAAGCGTCTTCAGCTCTGACCGGATGGTGGGGGAATGGAAGGATTTATACTCCTTGCGGACAGCTGGTCATTTGCCTTCTTTTAGAGAGTTGTAGAGGCCACCTGGAGGTTTATCTGTGTCCTCAGGGTCACCTGAGTGGTGCAAATGGGTGTGGAGCCTTCTTGGAACAGTTGAAAGGACTGTGTTGTAGACTGGAGATAGACGATGTTGTATCTCTCCTCCCCCTGTTAAGAGAAGGCTGTTCAGTTTTGACATAGATGGCCTCTTTGATCCTTTTTTCAAACCCAGTTCATTCTTCTCCAGTTCTTTCCCTTCTATTCTGCTGTCTCCAGGCACTGCTACATCCACTATTCAGACTCCCCCCCGCCTTTTTTTGTCTTTCTTATAGACAATTGTTAAGTCTAGGGTGTTATGTGACAGGTGCCTGTCTGTTTGAATTCTAAAGTCCCAAAGTACTTTAGCTTCTTCAGTTTCAATTATTTTCTCTATTTTATGATCATACCAGTTCTTGCTTTCAAGCAAACATTATTTTTTTCCCCTTGCGGTTTTTCCAATGCACCATTGTTGCTTCTTTGTCATGCCATACTTTCTTTGTGTGATTTTCTTACAGCGGTTCTTACCGTTTCAGCTAATCCTCTATTTACAACCCTGGAAAATAGCGATTGTTCTAAGTCACATTGGCACTGGAAAAAAAATGTTACTATGTTATGGCCATTCTCCACGTTTATGACCATTGCAGTATCTCCATGGACAAATAATGAGAATTCAGACACTTGATTCATATTTATGATGGTTGCAGTGTCCTAGGGCCGTCTGATCACTTTTTAAAAACTTCTGACAAGCAAAGACAATATGGAAGCCAGATCTGCATGACAACAGTGTGACTATCTTAACAACCACAGTGATTCGCTTAGCGACTCTGGCGAGAAAAGTCGTAAAATGGGGCCAGGTTCACTTAACATCTATCTTGCTTATGGAAATTTTGGGCTCAGTTGTGGACATAACTTGAGCACTACCTGTATTATTATAGTTTGTTGCCCAGCTAACCAGATGTTCTAGGCTGGAGTTGATATTTTTATACATCTATACATCCCAGGAACCTAGGTAGTTGTTGCAAGCAAGCAAATTCTTCTAAATTCAAGTAGAGGCAAATAAACATGTAGTTGTCCTCCAGTCCTTAGCTGAGGGCCAGAAGGCCTGAAAGAGAATGGGAAGAGGTCAACGGAAACCCTGTAATTGCAAGGTAGCTTGAAGATCTCCAGATGGTCAGAAAAACAGAATAATAGAGTTAGTGTCAGGTCTATCAGACAGTCACTTGTCTGAAATTGTATTGGTTCCCCTGCTTGAGCAGGGGGATGGGCTAGAAGATCTTGAAGGTCCCTTCCAGCTCTATTCTATTCTATTCTATTCTATTCTATTCTATTCTATTCTATTCTATTCTATTCTATTCTATTCTATTCTATTCTATTCTATTCCATTCTATTCCATTCCACTCCTCTATTCTGTTCTGTTCTGTTCCGTTCCGTTCCGTTCCATTCCATTCCATTCCATTCCACTCCACTCCTCTATTCTATTCTATTCTATTCTATTCTATTCTATTCTATTCTATTCTATTCTATTCTATTCTATTCTATTCTATTCTATTCTGTTCTGTTCTGTTCTGTTCTGTTCTGTTCTGTTCTGTTCTGTTCTGTTCTGTTCTGTTCTGTTCTGTTCTATTCATGTCCTGCCATTGTGCCAAGCAGGGATGGCATGCTTGGGATTTTCCATTTCTGCTGTTTGCTTGGGAATTTGGGAGGGGGGTATGTCTTTGGAGACAGGATAAACTCTTTCCCAGCCCACCTTGTAGCAGCCCCTTAAATATTAGAGCACTGCTATCATGTCACCCCTAGTCCTTCTTTTCATTAAACTAGACATAGCCAATTCCTGCAACCATTCTTCATATCTTTTATCTTCCTAATCAACTTTGTTGCTGTTCTCTGCACTCTTTCCAGATCCTCAATATCCTTTTTTTAATGTATATATTGTGGCAACCAAAATTGGATGCAATATTCCAAGTGTGGACTTACCAAGGCATTATAAAGTGGTATTAACAGTTCTCTTGATCTGGACTCTATCCCCATTTACAGATCAAAACTCAGCTTGCCTGCGGATGTATTTTTTTCCCTCTTGAGAGAGACGCCAAGGTACTTTTGTTTTTTTAAAAAAATAAAAGTTATGCTGTGCATCTAATTTCCTGCAATCCTGCAACTGGTTTCCTAATCCTGAGCTTTCTAAATAGGGGGAAGGGTGGCTAGTTTGCTTCCCCCAATTTGTCAGGCTCTTAAATACCTGGTAGAACAAAGCTAACTAATTGTGCCTTAGTGTCTCTGAATTGCACACCTATTTAAAGATGTTGACTAGGCACCAATTTGCTCATCATAACAAGGACAAAAGAACCTCCTTTCCTAAGTGCTTGGCATCCTGGGCTCTGAAGGAATGAGCGTTTAAACTCCAGGAAGCTCAGTTTAGATCAAGATATTTCAATCGAGGCATCCACCCCGAGGCTCTCAGCCTTGTCTAACTACCTGTGGTTTAACAACATTGAGATCCCCACTGCTTTATGAGGGGGCAATCAGAATTCAGTTGGAATTTGGTGATGGGCAAGAAATGGGAGGAAAGAATGGCTGATTTTTATGTTATTCGTCATTTAAATGTATATGCCACATGTCTCATTATTGAGTGACGCTGGGCAGCGTGCAGTGCCAACAATTAACACTCCAAAACAATGAAAAAGTTACGAATGTGGAAGAATCTGGGCCACACGTTTAATTCCACTGAAGCTGACTTATTCCTCATGCCTATAAAGAAGAATCTAGTCAACTAACGGTCAACATTAAATTGGAACTAGATAAGAGTCAATGGAATTCAAGAGGGCTTGGGCTGTTTGTGGGAACATCAGGACTCCAGACCGATTCCTCTCTTGACTCCATCCCCAGTCTCTCCCTGCCCATCCACATCCAGGCATTTAAAGTTAAAACGTTAACATTGACAACAAAGTGGATAAAAAGAATGTGCATAGGTGGGGTGGAGGCGGGATCTTCTCCTAATCTGCCACCCTTCTTGTTTTGTCTTCTGGTACTTTGGAGAACAGGTTGACACACACCCCTTCTTTCTGGCAACCACTCAAATATTAGAACATTGCTATCAAGTCACCATTAGTCCTTCTTTTCACTAGACTAGACATACCCAATTCCTGCAAATGTGCCTCATAATATGATGTTGATGTCTATGGAGATTCTCAATCACCTAGGTCCTGGTTGTCCCAAAGATGGTTTTTTTTTTCTTTGAAAATGTTTTGCTTCTCATCCAAGAAGCTTCTTCTGTTTTGTAGAATAGTTCTAGGGAATAGAACTGAAGAAGCTTCTTGGATAAGAAGCAAAATGTTCTAGCTACTTGTAGAATAGATTCCAGCTTTGGTAGTATTCTGTTTCTTCTTTATCTTTCAGCCTCATAGTTAATATGTCCACCTCTGCGCATTCCAATATCTTCTTAAAAAAACTTCCAGTGTTGGAGCATTTGCCACTTCTGGAGGCCGGTTGTTCCACTGGTTAGTTGTTCTAACTGTCAGAAAGTTTCTCCTTAGTTCTAGGTTGCTTCTCTCCTTGACTAGTTTCCATCCGTTGCTTCTTGTCCTGCTTTCAGGTGCTTTGGAGAATAGCTTGGCTCCCTCTTCTTTGTGGTAGCCCCTGAGATATTGGAACACTGCTATCATGTCACCCCCTCACCCTTCTCTTCATTAAACTACACATACGAAATTCCAGCAACTGTTCTCTATATGTTTTAGCCTCCAGTCCCCCAATCATCTTTGTTGCTCTTCTCTGTACTCTTTCTAGAGTCTTGACATCTTTTTTACATCATGGTGACCAAAACTGGATGCAGTATTCCAGGTGTGGCCTTACCAAGGCATTGTAAAGTGGTATTAGTACTTCACGTGATCTTGATTCTATCCCTCTGTTAATGCAGCCTAGCACTGTGTTGGCTTTTTTGGCAGCTGCAGCACACTGCTGGCTCATATTTAAGTGATTGTCCACTAGGACTCCGAGATCCCTCTCACAGTTACTACTATTGAGCAAGGTACCACCTATACTATACCTGTGCATTTGATTTTTCCTGCCTAAATGTAGAACCTTACTTTTTTTCACAATTGAGTTTCATTTTGTTAGATAGTGTCCAGTGTTCGAGTCTGTCCAGATCCTCCTGTATCTTAAGCCTATCTTCTGGAGTATCTTTTTTATTACTTCTTCTTCTGAAGGTATGTGTTCATTCTTACAACATTGCACATAGCTTATTCTTGCTGCAGTTATAATATGTAGAATCAAATATAAGTTTTGCTTATTAATCTTTTCTGGTACTATACCTAATAAAAAATATTCAGGATTAAATACTACATGTTCTCCTAATATTTTTTTCTAGCCAAGCATGTATTTTTTTCCAATAGGCCTTTACTTTGTCACATGTCCACCAGATATAATAATACATACCTAAATTATGTTTACATTTCCAATATTTACCTGATACATTTTTAAACATTTTTGCTAATCTTACTGGAGGCAAGTGCCCTCTATAACACATTTTATACAGATTTTCTTTAGACGCAGTTGACATTGTCAATTTATAATTTCTCTCCCCTAATTTTTGCCATTTTTCTAATTCTATATTATAACCAAAGAGTAGGACTTGATTATGTATTAGCATTTTATGAACACAGATCACATGCTATTTGAAAAACTAACATATGTATGTAGAGGGGGAAAAACAATAAAAATATTATTATAAAAAAAAAGAAGCAAAATGTTTCCAAAGGGGGAAAAAAAAACAAGACAGTCCAGTTTGCCTTTTGGGGGAACAAAAGAAAACAAAAACAAAATAAAACACACACCTTTGGGACAATTTCTAGGGTTAGGACACTGAGCTTGTTGATCAGAAGGTCGGCAGTTTGGCGGGTCGAATCCTGAATGCCGCGTAGCAGAGCGAGAGCCTGTTACTTGTCCCAGCTTCTGCCAACCTAGCAGTTCGAAAGCATGTAAAAAATGCAAGTAGGAAAATAGGGACCACTACGGTGGGAAGGTAACAGCGTTCCGTGCGCCTTTGGCGTCTAGTCATGCCGGCCACATGACCACGGAGACGTCCTCGGACAAGCGCTGGCTCTTTGGCTTTGAAACGGAGATGAGCACCAGCCCCTAGAGTCGGAAACGACTAGCACGCATGTGCGGGGGAACCTTTACCTTTTTAGTAGAAGGAGAAACAAATTCTCCCAACTTTTTCTTTGCCCTCTTCCTTGAACCGTGGCTTTCTGTTGTTGGATGGATACAATGACATCCTATAGAAATAAATACACCAAGTCGCGTTGTACAAAGTCACTTGAAATAAAAGGAAAGTTAAATATAGGTGTTTGGCCATGATGCAATTTCTCCCAGACTAAAATCCAGAGGATTCAGTATCTAACTTAACAAAGGACAGGACTGACAAGTTGATTGTTACTAAACACATCTGGAAGAACCTGTATTCATATTCTCCACCCAAGATCGGAGAGTTTTATGACATTTCAATGATACAATGACACATATTTAAATAAGAGCACCTGTCAGCTCTCCACAGCCTACAAGAACCGTTCTCAGAAGTTAATAAAGAACATTTTGTGGCTTAAAAGTTGTGGATGCATTCTACATTTTTGTTATTGATTTCCTTTCCTTTCCTTTCCTTTCCATTCCTTTCCTTTCCTTTCCTTTCCTTTCCTTTCCTTTCCTTTCCTTTCCTTTCCTTTCCTTTCCTTTCCTTTCCTTTCCTTTCCTTTCCTTTTTCATCCATTTACTTCCTTTCCTTTCCTTTCACTTCCCTTTCGCTTCCCTTCATCCATTTACTTTCTTTCCTTTCCTTTCCTTTCCTTTCCTTTCCTTTCCTTTCCTTTCCTTTCCTTTCCTTTCCTTTCCTTTCCTTTCCTTTCCTTTCCTTTCCTTTCCTTTCCTTCCCTCCCCTTCCCTTCCCTTCCCTTCCCTTCCCTTCCCTTCCCTTCCCATCTGTTGATGCAACCTTGGTCTCTTTAGTTAAACTTGCTGGTAGTCAAAGAAACAAACACAGTAAATAAACCATGTTTAATGGTCTAAGTGGAGAAATATACATCCCTAAGATTGAAATGTTCATAAAATGGCAAATGGTGTTTCATACAAATATAAAAACAGTGAACAGATTTTGTCCATTGCATCCAAAACCTGCAAAAACCAAGCAGCATTTAATTGTGAGCTTACTTTGTTGCTTTCAATAAAATCAGGAGAGCGAATAAAAGAGAGAATTTTATCCAGAAGTATCCCGGGGTCATGTGATCGGCTTTTGTAACTTTCTGACAAGCAAAGTCAAAGGGGAAGCCAGATTCACTTAACAACCATGTTACTAACTGAACAACTGCAGGGATTCCCTTAACAATTGCAGCAAGAAAGATCGTAAAACGGGGCTGAGCTCACTGTACAAATGTCTCACTTAGCAACATAAATTTTGGGTTCAATTGTGATCGTAAACCGAGGACTATCTGTATATGTAATTCAAACTAGGCAGCCACTAGCAAATCTAAATCTAAGTCTAAATCTAGATTACCAAATAATCTTGAATATTGCTCCATCATTAGCCTGCTGTGTTGCATATTTGGCAACATGTCAGAATTGAAAATAGGAATTCAGATTATTATTATTTTTTAAAAAAATGTAATTCTTGCATTTATTTTTGCCAACCTCATCCCTTCCATGGGCCTGCTGTTTCGCAAGCCCGAAAGAGACATCCAACAGAAAAATACATAAGTAACTGGGACCGAAGCTGTTTTAGCTAATGTGGGAGCAGTTTTCCACAAAGGCCCTGGTTGATATTGCAAGAAGCATATGTCTTGCCTCAAATTTTAATCCATGCATGTCTAAATACACACAGGTATTAACTGAAACTGCATTAGCCATACATGTTTCCTCTTCCGGATAGATAAATCCTTTCCTCTCTGCAGAACCTCAGGAATTATATTTGATTTCATTAGACTTTGACTCAGGTTTCAAGATGAGCATCATGCAGCAATAAGCTTTTAAGATTTGGCACCCATCGGCAATCCTGAGGACACAGACAAACCTCCAAGTGGCCTCAACAACTGTCTATAAAGAATGCAAATGACCAGCTGTCTGCAAGGAATATAAATCCTTCCATTCCCCACCATCCAATCAGAGCTGAAGAAGCTTCTTGGATGAGCAGTGAAACGTCTTCAAAGAACAAATAAGAAAGCCCAGTTGCCTCTTGAAAAAAAGCACCTTTGGGACAACCATGACCTGGATGATTGAGACTCTCCCTAGACACTTTTAGGAATAAATGTTTGTTTTGTTGACCCAGGGCTGGAGGAACAGATGCAGTCCTTGAAAATGAAAACTCTGTTCCTTTGCAGACAAGTCCATCACTGGAATTGTTGTGATTTAGGGTCAGCCTGTGGGTTTGGCAGTTGGGTCGGACGACTCAGAGGAGGAGGAGGGGGGTGTTGAAGATCTTGCTGATGAGAGCCCTCAGCCAGGCCCCTCCCACTTGGTCACCACGGAGACCCAGCTGTGTGAGCCTGACTGCGTGGATGAAGATGACCCACAGATGGCCCTGTTCAAGGACGCCCGACGCAGGAGGCAGTCAATCAGGAGTAAACAGAGGAAGGCAATGGGGCTCCTTGGAAGGAGGCAGAGAGAAGCCACGCCCTGAACTCTATATAAGGGGAATGTCTGGGAGGGCTGGTTTGCTGAAGGCAACAGCTTGGATAGTTCCTGTTTCTTAAAGCTCCTGTTTCTTGGTTTGTCTTGTTCCATTTGTTTTTGTAGTAATAAATTTGGCAGGCATAATTACAGCCTCTTGCCTTCTTGTAAAAGGGGTTGTCCCTGCCTTTTCTGCAGGGCCGGTAGCAGGCTGGTACAGAACAGGAATACTTTAAGAGAAAGGATCTTGGTTTCATTCTTCGGTAGACCAATGCTTTGTTCCAAATCTAAAACTGAGAGAGGAAGAATTCTAGTCCCACCACCAGTATGAGGTCAGCTGGGTGACCTTGAGCCTAGCACACACACTCTAAACTAGGAACGAGAGAAGATTTCAAGCCACCTCTGAAATCTAGCCAAGCAAAACTGCAGGGACAAGAAGCAACGGATGGAAACTAATCAAGGAGAGAAGCAACCTAGAACTAAAACAAATTTCCTGACAGCAAGAACAACTAATCAATGGACAACTTGCCTTCAGAAGTTGTAAATGCTCCCATGCTGGAGGTTTTTAAGAAGAGATTGGACAACCATTTGTCTGAAATGGTATAGGGCAGCGATAGGCAACCTTGGCTCTTTTATGACTTGTGGACTTCAACTCCCAGAATTCCTGAGCCAGCCATGCTCTGGATAGGGTTTCCTGCCTGAGCCGGGGGTTGGAATGGAAGACCTCCAAGGTCCCTTCCAACTCTGTTAGGTAAAGGTAAAGGTTCTCCCGCACATGCGTGCTAGTTGTTTCCAACTCTAGGGGCCAGTGCTCATCTCCGTTTCAAAGCCGAAGAGCCAGTGTTTGTCCGAGGACGTCTCCGTGGTCATGTGGCCGGCATGACTAGATGCCAAAGGTGCACAGAACGCTGTTACCTTCCCACCGTAGCGGTCCCTATTTTTCTACTAGCATTTTTACGTGCTTTCAAACTGCTAGGTTGGCAGAAGCTGGGACGAGTAACCGGCGCTCACTCTGCTACGCGGCACTCGGGATTTGACCCGCCAAACTGCCAACCATCTGATCGACAAGCTCAGTGTCCTAACCCACTGAGCCACCATGTCCCTTTCCAACTTTGTTATTCTACTCTAAAATATACATGCGGAGTGATTGACTTGTCCAGGCAATTGCCATGAGTCACAGTTGACTCAAGGGCACAACAACAACAACAACAACAACAACAACAACAACAACAACAATTGGAATCTGTAGCATGTCATGGCAAAGCAGACCTGAAGCCTTGAAAACATTGTCTCCCACCCACATCTACCTACCAAGTCATAGTCTAACGTTGAACATTTGCAACAGAATTCTCCTCCTGGTAAACGGGTGATAAAATTCCAACTCAAAAGCGGTCCTAAAAGTTCTCAACATCAAAAATGGCAAAGGCCTCTCTTCAAACACTTTGGGATAATGTTTGTGTTGTGGAATTGGGGATGAAAAGATAGTGGAGCTTGAAGTTTATTGCATTGCCTTATGGCTGCAACTAGCCAACTGTTGCATCATTTTCCAATCAATGAACACTTGAGTGCTAACAGATTGCCTGAAGGTTGACTGCACAAAATACTGTAGTTTTCTGTGGTTCAGTGAAGGAAATGTATCAGGGAGAAGGTAAAACTAGAAATAAGAAATACAGAGGAGAAGAAAAAAAAACTTTACTTAGGACTGGCTGATAGGCTATTTTTTAGAGCCGGTTACGGTACACAAATAAACAGACTTTTGAAAGTCACAAGTTTGATAATGTGACACAGTGTTATTCCTATTGCACAGAAGTTTCCAGAAAATTGAAAAGAAGACAGAAAAAAAAATATATCTTATATAGCCTGGCTTAACTATCTGTTGGATATATTGGTAATATGTTAAATCAAATTGTGCATCTACAGATTAAAAAAAAAACTCTTCTAACTTTTTAGATTTAATTTGACTGTTTGATTTTCTTTCTCCACATTTGCCAATGGAAGTTTTTTGGCCGTATACATTTTCATTCATTTATTCATTCATTCATTCATTCATTCATTCATTCATTCATTCATTCATTCATTCATAAATATTTTCCATTTGCTATCAATTTCCTTAATATGTCTCTTGCTGTTTAGTGTGCAATGGGGGCGGGGATGTGAGTTCTCTTTCTCCCCTCGCTTAAGTTCTTGTGAGCCATTTTGTGAGAAAATAGCACTAGCACTTTACACTTATATACCATTACATAGTTCTTCACAGCCCAGTTTACAAATGTCAGTGTATTGTCCCCAACAATCTGGTTCCTCATTTTACCGACTTCAGAAGGATGGAAGGCTGAGTCAACCTTGAATCCCGTCAAGATCGAACTGCTAGCAGTATTGCAATCAGCCTGCAATACTGCATTCTAACCACTGTGTCACCCTGGCAATAAGCCTGAGCAATGGGAACAAATGTGCAACTAAACAAATAATCATGAATAAATAAACAACAAAGAAAGGTACTAAGTGAATAAAGCCATTTGTAATTCAGTTAGGTAGCCACAACCTTGGGGTCAACAGCAGGAATGAGAAATCAAATGGCATCCAAGTCCTACTTTGAAGCAGCACATAAGCCCTACTGAATGAATGAATGAATGAATGAATGAATGAATGAATGAATGAATGAATGGCATGAATGCATGAATGAATGCATGGATGGATGGATGGATGGATGGATCAATCAATCATACAATCAATCAATCAATCAATCAGTCAAGCCACTCTCCTAGAGGGGCCCCAGCTCTGCTTATTAGGGCTTTCATACACCCCCCAAGCAGCATTATTACAAAGTCAGCTTATTGCCCCCAACAATCTGGGTCCTCAGATATATATATATATCTGTGAAATACTAAGTCTAAAGAAAAGAAGAAATAGGGGAGACATGATAGCAGTGTTCCAGTAACTGAGGTGCTGCCACAAGGCAGAAGGGCCAGGTTGTTCACCAAAGCACCAGAGGGAAGGACGAAAAACAATGGTTGGAAACTGACCAAAGAGAGAAGCAACCTGGAATGGAGGAGAAACTTCCCGACAGTGAGGACAATTAACCAGTGGAACAGCTTGCCTCCAGAAATTGTGGGCGCTCCATCACTGGAGCTTTTCAAGAAGAAACCAGACATTCACCTGTCTGAGATGGTGTAGGTTCTCCTGCTTCAGCAGGGGGCTGGACTAGAAGACCTCCAAGGTCCCTTCCAGCTCCATTCTATTCTACTAACTTTGATAAATAAATCAATAAGCTACTGAAGTTTCTGGGTTTTTTCCCCTTCTTTTTTAAAAAAAGGTCTCTTGTAGGAATTACTCATTCAGGTGTGAATCTTCCAGTAGAGAGACGTTCCCTACAAATGGGCTCCAGCGTGGGCTGAAAGCTTGGAAAACTAAACCTTCTATTCCCAGGGACTGACCCAGATTGCATTCTGCAAATACGGCACATGCTGAGTTTTAGCTGCTTGCTCTGCAATTTGATTAGTAACCGGGACAAACAGGACAGAACAGGACAGACAGAACAGGACAGACGGGACAACAACATCCCTGTGAGGATGAGTTGAAGTGAGAGAGAGGGACAGGCACAGCCCCACCCTGTTGGCCTTTGTGCCTAAAGTGGGACTAGAACTCACCATCTCCTGGTGACTGACCCAAAACTACCCAGCTGGCTTTCCTACTGAAGGCTAGACTGGAATTCACTGTCGCCTGGTGATTGACCCAAAGTCTCCCAGCTGGCTTGTCCCTACGGCAAGACTAGAACTCACTTCTTCTCTTTTTTTTCCAATTCAACATTTGTATAGCTTCTCCATCCCGTCCATCTTCTCCCAGTTTTACTTCGGTCAAAGAGAAGCTGAGATGCTGTTTCCTAGTAACTCAAATTGCCGAGACAAAATCGGGACAGGAGGCTTCGCCACAGATGAGAAGTCATGCTACATTCCAGTCTCATATGGAGAAGAAACTCAAAAAAAAAAACCAACTGGAAAAAACCGCATGCGCTTGGTGATACAGATTCAGAGAACTTTGTTGGTTTCATTTAACAGAATAACAGAATTGGAAGGAACTTGGAGACCTTCCTGTGCTCGGGTCGGCAACCTTAAACACTCAAAAGAGCCACTTGGACCCATTTCCCAGAGGGGAAAAGAAAACACTGGGAGCCGCACGCAAGGGGGAGAGCTTGATTGAAGAGTTTAATTAAAAAGAAACAGAGGCTGCTGTGCATGAGTTCTCTCTCTCTCTCTCTCTCTCTCTCTCTCTCTCTCTCTTTCTCCCTCCTTCCCTCCCTCTCCCTCTCCCTCTCTTTCTCTCCCTCCCTCTCTCTCTCTCTCTTTCCCTCCTTCTCCACCTTCTCCCTCCCTCTCTCTCCCTCTCTCCAATCTTCTGATCACTGGGCAAGCTGGCTTCACACTGTTCTCAGACAAGCTGACATACATTCTTATTGGGCTGTCTCTCCTGCCCTGCTTTCTGCTGCTTCCTGCTTCCTGTAGAGATGCAGCAAAGGCAGGAGCCCCACCCAATAAGCTTGTCAGCTTCTCTGAGAACAGCGTGAGGGCACTCTCTTTTTGATACACACACAGACACACAGACAGACACACAGACAGACACACAGACAGACAGACAGACACACACACACACACACACACAGAGAGAGAGAGAGAGAGAGAGAGAGAGAGAGAGAGAGAGAGAGAGAGAAGGGAAGTGCAAGTGCCTCTCTCTGTCTCTCTCTCTCTCTCTCTCTCTCTGCAAATGGCAGAGGAAGACTGGGAGCCGCAAGAGACGGCTGAAAGAGCCGCATGCAACTCCAGAGCCACGGGTTGCCGACCTGTGTTCTAGTGCAACCTGCTACTCAAACAGGAGACCCTATACCATTTGAGACAAATGGTTGCCCAATCTCTTCTTGAAAGCCTCCAGTAACGGAGCACCAAAACTTTTGAAGGCAAGCCATTTCACTAATTAATTGTTCTCCTTGACAGGAAGTTTTTCCTGAGTTCCAGGTTGCTTCTCTCCTTGATTAGCTTCCATCCATTGCTTCTTGTCCTGCTTTCAGGTGCTTTGGAGAATAGCTTGACCCCCTCTTCTTTGTGGCAGCCCCTGAGATATTGGAACACTGCCATTATATCACCCCTATTTGTTCTATTATTATTATTATTATTATTATTATTATTATTATTATTATTATTATTATTATTATTATTATTATTATTATTATTATTATTATTATTAAACTAGACATACCCAATTCCTGCAACCATTCTTCCTATGTTTTGGCCTCCAGTCCCCTAATCATCTTTGTTGCTCTTCTCTACATACTTTCTAGAGCAGATTTACAGTTGTAATCCCTTCCGTTCTTCTCTGTACAGTTGGAGTATGGAGAAGTCCTTCAGCAAAAAATGGATTTACTAGGATCATCTCCGAATACAGATGTAATCCTTTCCATTCTTCTCTGTAGAGTTTGCCTATGGAGAAGTCCTCCAGAATAATGGATTTACTGGATTATCTCCTAATACAACTGAAATGAGAGGACCTTGAGCTGGATTGTTTTCTTGCAGTCGTTTCATTACCCAAACTTGGCAACATCATCACTGCTACGTAGTAAGGAGTGGGGGTTTTCTCCCTTCCATTCTTCCCTGTACGATTTTCCTATGAAGAAGACCTCCAGAGTAATGGATTTACTCTGGAATATCTCCAACACACCTGTAATCCCTTCGGTTCTTCTCGGTTTAAATTGACCTCTAGTGCAGCTTCCTGCTCTATTGCACTGATCCTTAGACAGTTGTTGTCCTGACATTTACATCTGGTTGAGACCTCAGGCCCTCACCTCTGCTTCAGATCCAGCTTTGACCTGACGGTTGCCTCAGAGCACCAGCGTGACTTTGCTCCCGCTGATCTTCTCTGCTATTTCCACAGTGGCCCTCAACTTCCTTGATACCAGCAGAGAAGAAAGACTTCCAAGTTCACATTGTTAGCCTCCTTTGTGCTCGCTCATTCTCTCTGGGACCGAGCTTGGGACACGGAAAGTAGTGATGAATATCAAAGCCATGCCAGCTACGATGTTTTATTCATGAACCCCGTTCCCTCCAGTGAAATTAAAAGCGAAGCGAAGGGTCAGCTCTCGCGGCCTTCTTTCCCAGAGCCTGTAAACCAATATAGGGCTTTATATTACCTATCGATATCTATCTCTGACTTGGCTTAATAACATCTTATTCCCTGTTTTCACCAGCCATCAATAATATTTCTGCCTGCCTGCTCCGGACCCCATCTCGGCGTGTAATTGCATTATAAAGGTCTATCAGACCAATTTGCTTCAGATGCCTATTTTTTTGGAAGACGGGGTGGGGTGGGGTGGGGGAGAAGCCAGCCGGCTTTTGAAATGAGAGCAGCTGGCCGAGAAATTTTGACAGAATTTCGGGAGCCCATCTGGTTTATCTGCTCCATTCGATATCTCGGGAGCCGAAACTCTGATAAGTTTTAGCAGAGAGACAAGGAGAAACTCTAATCTGCGGTATGATTTCTCATTAAGGAGAGAGCCGTCTCTTCTAGACGCTCATATCCTGTGTACGGCTGGTAGGGGAGGACACCGCTTCTCCCATCTTTTCAATATCTGTTTCTCTCCACCACCACCCACACCCCGTTAACAGATAAAAAAAGATAAAACAGAACAAAGACAAAACAAAAGTCACCTTGGTGCCTTGGTTAAATGCACTGGGAAGGAACGAGAATGGAACAGGAGTTCTAGTTTTCCTGTAAGCGCTGCGGCCAGCTGGGTGTTGTGGTAAGTTAAGAATTACCTGTATAGAATTGGGTCCTGTCATATATTAGGGACTGAGCGCCAAAGAATTGAGGCCTTTGAACTCTGGTGCTGGAGAAGACTCCTACAAGTCCCTCGGACTGCAAGGCGATCAAACCGGTCAGTCCTAGAGGAGATAAACCCTGACTGCTCTTTAGAAGGCCAGATCCTGAAGTTGAAACTCAAATACTTTGGCCACCTAATGAGAAGGAAGGACTCACTGGAGAAGAGCCGAATGCTGGGAAAGGTTGAGGGCAAGAGAAGAAGGGGACGACAGAGAATGAGGTGGCTGGATGGAGTCACTGAAGCAGTAGGCGTGAGCTTAGAGGGACTCCAGAAGATGGTAGAAGACAGGGAGGCCTGGAGGAATGTTGTCTATGGGGTCGCGATGGGTCAGACACGACTTCGCAACTAACAACAACAACAACAATATATTAGGGACAGCTACCCAAAATACTACTTCATACATCCCATGTATGAGAGGGAACCTCAGGCATGCCATCCCCGTAGGAATATTTATTTATTTATTTAATTCGTTTTCTATACCGCCCTATTCCCGAAGGACTCAGGGCGGTTTACAGGGCAATATTTAAAAGACAATATAAAATTAAGATAAAAAATAGAATGAAAAAGAATATGTGGAGCTGAGATGGGTTATTTATTTTTTTTGGGGGGGAGAAGGTGACCTTGCACACAGCCCAACTGGATGCTATATAAGTTTAAAGGTGATAACCAACACCTTGGAACCTGTTGGGAACGGTGTAGCTTGGAAAATAGATGCAGTGAGTTGTGCTTCCAGATGGTTATCGAGGACAGCCCCAGGTGGAGCACATTGCAGCAGTCCAATCAGGAGGTAGCTAAGGTCTGAGTGACCATGAAAAGGGCATCATGATCCAGGGTTGGAGCAATATGGCATACAAGATTCAGTTGGGAAAAGAGTTATCTGGCTTCAGCTGCCACCTGCTCTTCAAGATTCTCCCATAAGCAGGAGGTTGGACTAGAAAGCCACCAAGGTCCCTTCTGATGCTATTCTTCTTATTCTAAGGCAGACTTGAACTTCCTAGAACAGCAGCCCCACACCTTTTTAGCACCAGGGACTGGTTCCGTGTGTGTGTGGGGAAATTCCACAGACTGGGAGGGATGGTTTCACGTGCTACCATTTATGCACAGATGAAGTTTCATTTGCTTGTGCGGTTCTGGTCCATGGATCGGGGGTTGGGAACCCCTGTCATAGAATTTAGCAGGTCCTTAGATAATGTAAAGGTAAAGAGGGACATGGTGGCTCAGTGGGTTAGGACACTGAGCTTGTTGATCAGAAGGTCGGCAGTTTGGCGGGTCGAATCCTGAGTGCCGCGTAGTAGAGTGAGCTCCTGTTACTCATCCCAGCTTCTGCCAACGTAGTAGTTTGAAAGCACATAAAAATGCAAGTAGAAAAATAGGGACCACCACGGTTGGAAGGTAACAGCGTTCCGTGCGCCTTTGGCATCTAGTCATGCCGGCCACATGACCACAGAGACGTCCTCGGACAAGCGCTGGCTCTTCGGCTTTGAAACGGAGATGAGCACCGGCCCCTAGAGTTGGAAATGACTAGCACGCACGTGCGGGGGAACCTTTACCTTTTTAGATAATGTACCAGGTTTGGACCATGTAGTGTGACCCATCAAGGATGAAAAATGGAAGTGCCTACCACGAGTGAAGAGAAGAGCAATCTTCCAATATTTCAGGGGCTGCCACAGAGAGGAGGGTGGGCCAACGTATTTGCCAAAGCACCTGAGGGCAGGACAAGGAACAAGGGATCGAGATTAATCAAAGAGAGATCCAATCTAGAACGAAGGAGAACATTCCTGAAAATGAGAACAGGTAATCAGTAGAACGGCTTGCCTTCAGATCTTGTGGGTGTTTCATCACGGAAGGTTTTAGAACACAGTAGAGATGGAAGAAACCTTGGAGGTCTTCTGGTCCAGCCTCCTCCTCAAGCAGAAGAACCTTTTCGAGAAGAGGCTGGACAGCCATTTGTCCAGAACTTCCTGCTTGAGCAGGGGTTGAATTAGAAGAACTTCCAAGGTCCTTTCCAAACCTGTTATACTGTTCTGTACCAGCCTGCTACTGGCCCTGCAGAGAAGGCAGGGACAAACCCTTTACAAACGGCAAGAGGCTGGAATTACGCCTGCCAAATTTATTCACATAAAACAGAGCAAGACAAGACACCAACCATAAAACACGAGCTAAGAAGCAGGAACAATCCAAGTGGTTGCCTTCAGCAAACCAGCCCTCCCACACATCCCCCTTAAATACAGTTCAGGGCGTGGCCTCTCTGTGCCTCCTTCCGAGGTGCCCCATTGCCTTCCTCTGTTTACTCCTGACTGCCTGCCTCCTGCATCTGGCGTCCTTGAACAGGCCAGCTGTGGGTCATCTTCATCCATGCTGTCAGGCTCACACAGCTGGGTCTCCGTGGTGACCAAGTGGGAGGGGCCTGGCTGAGGGCTCTCATCAAGCTGTCCAATCCCCTCAGCAAGCTCTTCAACACCCCCTCCTCCTCCTCTGAGTCGTCTGACCCAACTGCCGAACCCACAGGCTGACCCTGAATCACAACATATACTGATTCCTGAATTTGGGGAACCAGAACCCAAAGCCTCTCATCTTGGCTGAATTTGCAACTGTTCACCCCACCCAGACCTTCTCAACATCCAGACATGGGCTCAACAGCTTCACTTTGATAGCTGGAGCAGAGATATTCAACTGAGTATCATCAGTCCATTCATGATACCTCACCCAACATTTTTAGGTAGATATTGAAAAGGAGGGAGTCAGTGGAACATCTTGCCTCCTGAAATTATGGGTCTTCCAACGCTGGAGACTTTTAAGAAGAGATTGGACCACGAAATGGCATTATGTTTCTTGTTTGAGCAGGGGGCTGGACTAGAAGACCTCCAAGGTCCCTTCCAACTCTGTTATTCTGCTCTGAGTAGAGTAAGCCATAAAGCTTGGCTGCTCCTCTCCTACAAGCAGCCATTGGAACCAGCCTCTGAGTCAGTTAACTTAAATGTCAATTCAATGAAACGCGGTTTGGTTTTATCCTGGACTTGCATATTTATGGGTCCATGAATCCTCAAAGGCCAACAAAGTTGCATTCAGGGCACAGTTAGCATTCTAGGGAACTGTTTCTCCATGATTATGTCTTCCCCACTCCCCCACAACCCAAAAGTCAGACTAATGTAAAATGCTCGCAGGCTTTTTCTCTGTCCAGATCTGTGCGAAATGAAGCCTTGAACACAGAGGGAGCAGAATGAAAAATATTACGCATGTTCAGGTCAGATTTCTAGATTCCAGGTTGCAATAAAGATTCATTCACTACATCGACTGTCAAAGCCAGAGGTCTTAACAAGTAATGTTTGCCTTTTAAAACATGAGAGATGAATTTGAAAATTGCTGTGTGCAGGCATCGTACAATTCTTCATTTCAAGCTGAAATTCTATCTTAACTCCCCTATCATTTTTTTAAAATAGAAGATAATATCTGGGATATTCCCTCTCCTACTGTCTTGCTTTCTTTCTCTCTTTGACTATGTCATCTCCTCCTCCTCCTCCTCCTCCTCCTCCTCCTCCTCCTCCTCCTCCTCCTCCTCCTCCTCCTCCTCTTCCTCCTCCTCCTCCTCCTCCTTCCTTCCGTTCCTTTCTTTCCTTTCCATTATTTCATTTCATTCCATTTCCATCCATTTCCCATCCATTTCCCATCCATTTCCTTTCCTTTCCTTTCCTTTCCTTTCCTTTCCTTTCCTTTCCTTTCCTTTCCTTTCCTTTCCTTTCCTTTCCTTTCCTTTCCTTTCCTTCCTTTCCTTTCCTTTCCTTTCCTTTCCATTATTTCCTTTCATTTCATTTCCCATCCATTTGCTTCCTTCCTTTCCTTTCCTTTCCTTTCCTTTTCCTTTCCTTTCCTTTCCTTTCCTTTCCTTTCCTTTCCTTTCCTTTCCTTTTCCTTTCCTTTCCTTTCCTTCCTTTCCTTTCCTTTTTTTCTTTCCCCTTCTCCTTTCCTCTCCTCTCCTCTCCTCTCCTCTCCTCTCCTCTCCTCTCCTCTCCTCTCCTCTCCTCTCCTCTCCTCTCCTCTCCTCTCCCCTTTCCTTTCCTTTCCTTTCCTTTCCTTTCCTTTCCTTTCCTTTCCTTTCCTTTCCTTTCCTTTCCTTTCTTTCCTTTCCTTTCCTTTCCTTTTTTTCTTTCCCCTTCTCCTTTCCTTTCCTCTCCTCTCCTCTCCTCTCCTCTCCTCTCCTCTCCTCTCCTCTCCTCTCCTCTCCTCTCCTCTCCTCTCCCCTTTCCTTTCCTTTCCTTTCCTTTCCTTTCCTTTCCTTTCCTTTCCTTTCCTTTCCTTTCCTTTCCTTTCCTTTCTTTCCTTTTTTTCTTTCCCCTTCTCCTTCCCTTTCCCTCCCTTCAAAGAAGCATAAATTACCTTTCCATGCAAAAATCCTCTTCCTTTTAAACTACTTTCAGTCTAAATTCCTTGATATAGAATATACACCCTTTTACACATGCTCTTAAAATAATATGCATGCTTTGGGGAATCTTGCTGGCACATACATCAGATAAAACCTATTATCCATGTTGGCAAGCATTCTTGCTGGTGTCTCAGCAATCCCAAGACATTTAAACAGTACAAAGGTGACTTTTGATGGGTAAAATAAGGCAGTGAAGCTACTTGGATGCAGTTGTGGGACTCCTCAAATTGATCACAAAATTCCTCGCCCCTGATTTCTCAAAGTAGAGCCTCCCTTGAAATGTTTGTTCATTAGTGCAGGTTCGAGTCCCACCAGGCTCAAGGTTGACTCAGCCTTCCATCCTTCTGAGGTAGGTAAAATGAGGACCCAGATTGTTGGGGGCAATTAAGCTGACTTTGTAATAATGCTGCTTGGGGTGTGTCTGAAAGCCCTAATAAGCAGGCCTATACATAGAATGAAGGCTACTGCTAAGCTTGTAAGCCACCCTGAGTCTTCGGAGAAGGGCGGGATATAAATGGAATTAAAATAATAATAATAATAAAATTGTAGAAAGCAGAACAGGCTGATCCCACCTAACTGTTGCTTCCCAAGAACACATCTTGCATCGGTAGGCAGCGCTCATGCAGCACGTGGTCCTTGAAGGAACTCAAATTTTCTACCGTAAATATTTGACCCAAAACTCATCTGTTTGGGGATGGCGTGTTTTGTCCTTCAAAAATGGCAGTGTCACAGTGAAAATGGGAAAGCAAAGTCTCTACAAGGCAAAACAATCCGATTCACATGTTCCATCCCTGAGGAGACAGGTAAAAAACAAAGGGGGGGCATCCCGCCTCTTGAATCCCAAAGGTGTTTTTCAAAAAGGCAATTGGGCTTTCCCTAACCCTAACACTAACCCTAACCCTAACTCTTGAAAAACATTTCTGCTCAATGTTCAAAGATGTTGAGCCTCTGGAAAGAATGCAGAGAAAAGCAAGGAGATGGCAGCTAAAACCTAAGAAGAACGGTTGCAGGAACTAGGTATAGCTACTCTAGTGAAAAGAAGGACTAGGGTTGGCATGATAAGCAGTGTTCCAATATTTGAGGGGTTGTCCCAAAGGAGAGGGGCTAAACTATTTTCCAATGCCTCAGAAGGCAAGACAAGAAGAAACACATGGAAATTTACCAAGGAGAGAAGCAATCTAAAACTAAGGCAGGGGTAGGCAACCTTGGGTCTTTTATGACTCGTGGACTTCAACTCCCAGAATTCCTGAGCCAGCCATGCTGAGGAGAAAAGGAGAGGTTTCCAAGCTGAGCTGTGCTGGCTCAGGAATTCTGGGAGTTGAAGTCCACGAGTCATAAAAGAGCCAAGGTTGCCTACCCCTGGCCTAGGCCTAAACCTCTTTATGACTTGTGGACTTCAACTCCCAGAATTCCTGAGCCAGCCATGCTGAGGGGAAAAGGAGAGGTTTCCAAGCTGAGCCATGCTGGCTGAGGAATTCTGGGAGTTGAAGTCCACGAGTCATAAAAGAGCCAAGGTTGCCTACCCCTGGCCTAATGCAGAGGTCTTCAAACTTGGCCCTTTTATGACTCGTGGACTTCAACTCCCAGAATTCCTGAGCCAGCCACGCTGAGGGGAAAAGGAGAGGTTTCCAAGCTGAGCCGTGCTGGCTCAGGAATTCTGGGAGTTGAAGTCCACGAGTCATAAAAGAGCCAAGGTTGCCTACCCCTGGCCTAGGCCTAAACCTCTTTATGACTTGTGGACTTCAACTCCCAGAATTCCTGAGCCAGCCATGCTGAGGGGAAAAGGAGAGGTTTCCAAGCTGAGCCGTGCTGGCTGAGGAATTCTGGGAGTTGAAGTCCACGAGTCATAAAAGAGCCAAGGTTGCCTACCCCTGAACTAAGGAGAACAGAACAATACACCAGTGAAATGACTTGCCTTGAAAAGTTGTGCGTGCTCCAACACTGAAGGTTTTAAAGAAGAGATGGGACAGCCATTTGCCCGAAATGGTATAGGGTCTCCTGCTTGAGCATGGGGTTGGACTAGAAGACCTCCAAGGTCCCTTTGAACTCTGTTATTTTGTTATTCTGTGACCCGCTCCTCAAGTACTAGAAAGCAGCTCGTATTCCTCTTCATTAGATTTGACATTCTTCTGTGAAGAAGCTTTTTCTGTTCTGAATTGAAGAATTGAAGAAGATTCTCGGATGAGAAGCAAAACATTTTCAAGGAAAAAAACGAGAAAGTCCAGTTGCCTCTTGGAAAACTACCTTTGGGAAAACCATGATCTGGATGATGGAGAATCTCCGTAGACGTTCACCCCTCTCAAGGCCAACAAAAAAGCAACAAAATGCAGCCTTCACCTGCAGAACCGGTTGTCTATCGTTGCCCTACATTTTAACAGGAGCCTGAGACCGCCCTCTCAAGTGGCATATTGCTTCAGAGTCTTCTTGAATAAACTGTGGCCTTCCGCAACTCTTTGCATAATTTGTGTGTAAATCCAGGAGTGGGAAAGTGTCCGTTCATTTAAAGGTTTAGCTCACTAACTCATTAGAACTCTGGCGCTTAACTACTTAGCTCTGTTTGGTTTTTATTTCCCTTCTCTGCCCTCTTGTGATTTCCCTTCTCTTGCATTAAAGCCAGTGGGAACTGCGTTTATGAGAGACAGCCAGAGGTCATCCAGCCTAAGCATTGTGTCTTTTTTCCCAGCCCGAGTATTCAATTCTTAGCGGTACCTTTTGTCCGCTTCTCCAAAGGGAGTGATGATGATCCAAGGCCAGCCTTTTGTCAAGGGGGTGATATTTCCTCACCTTTCTCTTGATCTTCCTACGGTAATATTGCTTTTCACTTTTTCTCTTTCACAATTTTATGCGGTGCCCTAAAACTCTGTGTCCTTAAAAGACAGCAGGAAGGGGGAGCTATTTAGAAAAAAACTTAATATTCCACCTAGAAGGTCAGAGTGATGGCACGGCTGATGAGTTGATAGAGACATTTTCTTTCTTTCTTTCTTTCTTTCTTTCTTTCTTTCTTTCTTTCTTTCTTTCTTTCTTTCTTTCTTTCTTTCTTTCTTTCTTTCTTTCTTTCCTCTTTCTCCTAATTTTTTTTTTTTAAATTCCATTTATATCCCGCCCTTCTCCGAAGACTCAGGGCGGCTTACAAACTTAGCACTAGCCTTCATTCTGTGTATATGCCTGCTTATTAGGGCTTTCGCCCCCCCCAAGCGGCTTTATTACAAAGTCAGCTTAATTGCCCCCAACAATCTGGGTCCTGATTTTACCTACCTCAGAAGGATGGAAGGCTGAGTCAACCTTGAGCCTGGTGGGACTCGAACTTCCTTCCTTCCTTCCTTCCTTCCTTCCTTCCTTCCTTCCTTCCTTCCTTCCTTCCTTCCTTTTTCTCCTCCTCCTCCTCCTCCTTATTCTTATTCTTCTTATTCACTTCCTATTATTTATTTATTTATTTATTTATTTATTTATTTATCTATCCCTTTCCTCTTCTTTCTTTCTTTCTTTCTTTCTTTCTTTCTTTCTTTCTTTCTTTCTTTCTTTCTTTCTTTCTTTCTTTCTTTCTTTCTTTCTTTTTGCCTTCCTTCCTTCCTTCCTTCCTTCCTTCCTTCCTTCCTTCCTTCCTTCCTTCCTTCAGAATCCATTTGTATCACATTTCATAAATGTATGGTTAGAATATTGTGCCTATTCTCGGGATTCTGCCATCTCTCCGAGGGGGGGGGGAGGATGTTTATTCAGATTGCAGTAGGGTGTTTTCAAAGACCAGGAAAGCTTTTGATCTGGGGGGAACAGAGGGAGAGAGAGAGATCTGGGTTGCATCTCCATTTGAAACTGAAAGGAAGAAAGCAATAACAATAAACACAAGAAGATTTCCCTTTCCCATGAAAGGGCCTGACACCTAAGTAAATGATGTGATCCTGACCAAATGGATTCAAGGGGAGTGGGTTGAAACAGGAATGCTTTATATAGTATTGAAATGTAACTCAATGTCAGATCCCGTCTTGTATTGCCACAACCGATCTCATCCTAGTAAACTTTTCCTTTTGGACAAACTTGGATCCAAGAGTTCTTATTTCCTAAGATGTGGGTTGGGGTGGGTCCTGACACCTTCCTTCCTTCCTTCCTTCCTTCCTTCCTTCCTTCCTTCCTTCCTTCCTTCCTGCCTTCCTGCCTTCCTGCCTTCCTGCCTTCCTGCCTTCCTGCCTTCCTTCTTCTCCTCCTCCTCCTCTGCCTTATTCTTATTCTTCTTATTCCTATTATTTATTTATTTATCCCTTTCCTCCTCTTCCTTCCTTCCTTCCTTCCTTCCTTTCTTTCTTTCTTTCTTTCTTTCTTTCTTTCTTTCTTTCTTTCTTTCTTTCTTTCTTTCTTTCTTTTTCGTTCTTTTTTATCAACAAGCAAAGGAAACAAAAGAAAAAAAATGATGCAGACGTATAGCATTTAAAAAAAGTAGAAGTGAACAAAAAGTTATTGAGCTTATGTAGCTAGTGTTGGGAGGTTTTCCCCAAATAGATCTTACATTTTTTTTCCCTTCTTTTTTATTTCATTCAAGCCTGGAGGGAAGTCATATTGTCGATAACTGGAATTCTTGGGTTGTTTTCCCTTTTAGGATTTTCATCCATGGGACCTTTCCTCCTGCAGGTTTTCTCTCTGAGTTTGTTAAAGTCAGCTCTTTTGAAATTTAAGACAACGGTTGGATTTTTTTCTATTGTTAGTGTTTGCATTATACAGTATTAAATTCCAGTATGACATGGTCACATTCACCCAGGGTTCTGGCAATTTCGATTCCCTCTATCACTTCTTCTCTATTTGTAAGGATTAAGTCCTGTGTGGCTTTATGTCTAGCTCTCACCTCCACCCTTTTGGGTGACAAAGAGGGACGGTGTGTGTGTTGTGTGAAGACGGTGTGTTGCTGCCTTACTTTTTTGAACTGGGTTTCTGTTGGGAAGATGTTTCTGAGTATTTTCCTTTATAGACACTTCTGTTGCTAGTTTTCAGAGAAAATGTTTTTTTTTTATTGCTTTCTCCTTCCAATTGCTCCAGTTCTTTTGAGACATTCTTGGCTTATGAATCAAACGAAGCTTGCCAGGTCTTGAAGTAGATGCAGTCTATTATTCATAACTTTAAAAACTCTATATAAAAATGACCCAAACTAAAACTGAGGCAAGCTACTATCTTTTAAAGAACAAAACAAAATTACAAAATATAGCCAGATACATTGTGCCTAAACTAAAAACATGAAATAAAGTATATTTCCCTTTTTTTCTGGAAATAAAGAAAAAGAAAAGTATTCATACATAAAACCTTAACCCAAAGTGAAATGTCCCCAGAGAGGCCGCTGATTCCTCTTAGGAATGGAATACCTCAGTTTTTCCCCCTCTTCTTCTCAGCAACCATCCCTCTTGAACACCAATAAACACCATTCAGATATTTTAGGGTTCGTAATGACAAAATCTTCAAAGGATAAAAGAATTTTGAATATTTTTTGTCAAGGAATTGTGTAGCAGCTGTCCAGATGATGTCGTAGACAGTAACACAAATTTGTAGTTATATGTGTGTGTGTGTGTGTGTCTGTGTGTGTGTCACTGTATGTGTGTGTGTCTGTGTCAGACACAGACAGATACACAGAGACAGGCACAGGCGCACACACACACACACACACACACAGAGACAGAGACAGACACACAGACACAAACACACAGACACAGAGACACACACATATATATGTGTGTCTGTGTGTCTGTCTGTGTATATATATGTTTCCGTAGATTTCGTCAAGACCTACATATATGTATATATGTATGTATATGTATATGTACGCCTAGTCGCGTAGCAGCAGCCCTGCCTGAGCTTCTCGATATCCTCTCAGGGCTGGTGATTGAGTTTCCCAAACTTATGGTTTTGGGAGACTTCAATCTACCATCCCTGGGAGGAGTATCTGAGTTAGCTCGGGAGTTCATGGCTTCCATGACGGCCATGGACCTGACGCAGGTAATTCATGGACCGACCCATGAGGGAGGTCACACCCTTGACTTGGTTTTCTTATCTGGTCGGTGGTTAGATGATCTTGGTGGGGGCTCCCCAATTGTTATGCCCCTGTCATGGACCGATCATCATCTCCTGCGGCTGGTCTTCCATTTTGCCACTCCCCACCGTGGGGTTGTTGAGCCAACTAGATGGTTCCGCCCCAGGCGCTTAATGGACCCTGAGAGGTTTCAGGCAGCGCTGGGGCCCCCACCTGCCTCCTCAGCTCACAACTCGGCGGATGCCTTAGTGGAAGCCTGGGAAAGGACGGCCACGGAGGCACTTGACCGAGTTGTACCCTTGCGGCCCCTGACCCGGCGCAGATCCCAATGGGCTCCATGGTTCTCCGCGGAGCTCCGGGAGATGAAGCGTCGGAGACGGGGCCTAGAGAGCGTTTGGAGGTCCAGCCGATCTGATTCCGACCGATTGCGACTAAGAACCCATATTAGGTCTTATCTCGCAGCGATGAGGGTAGCGAGATCTAACTATTTCGCTGCCCTCATCGCGTCCGCAGATAATCGCCCGGCTGCCTTGTTTAGGGTGACCCGCTCCCTCCTTAACCAGGAGGTTAGTGGGGAACCCTTGCAGGGGCGTGCCGAGGAATTTAGTCAACATCTGTTGGACAAAATCGCTCGGATTCGGACCGGTTTGGACTCCGACTGGGCAGTATCGGACGATCAGGACGCGAGCGATCTTGTCAATGTCACCTGGGAGGAGTTCGATCCTGTGACTCCGGAGGAAGTGGACAGGATCATGGGGAGGCTGAGCTCCACCACATGTTTATTGGACCCGTGCCCTTCCTGGCTGGTTTATGCAGCCCGGGAGGGGACACGAGGCTGGTTCCAGGCGGTTATATCTGCTTCTTTGAGCGAGGGTAGTTTTCCCGCCGCCCTGAAAGAGGCGGTGGTGAGACCTCTTCTCAAGAAGCCTGCCTTGGACCCGGCTGTTTTAAATAACTTTCGTCCGGTCTCCAACCTTCGCTTTCTTGCGAAGGTTGTTGAGAGTGTGGTGGCGCATCAGCTCCCTCTGGTCCTGGATGAAGCGGATTATCTAGACCCGTACCAATCGGGCTTCAGGCCCGGGTACAGCACGGAGACGGCATTGGTCGCGCTGGTGAATGATCTCTGGAGGGCTCGGGATAGAGGATACTCCTCTGTTCTAGTCCTATTAGACCTCTCAGCGGCTTTCGATACCATCGACCATGGTATCTTGCTGCGGCGTCTCAGGGGATTGGGAGTGGGAGGCACGGTTCTTCAGTGGTTCTCCTCCTATCTCCTGGGACGCTCGCAGTCGGTGTTGGCAGGGGGGCAGAGGTCGACCGCGAGGCCTCTCGCTTGTGGAGTCCCTCAGGGGTCGGTCCTCTCGCCCCTTCTGTTCAACATCTACATGAAACCGCTGGGTGAGATCATTCGTGGTTTTGGAGTTGGGTATCATCAGTATGCTGATGATACCCAACTTTTCATTTCGACCCCAAACCACCCCAGTGATGCCCTCGACGTGATGTCCCGGTGCCTGGAGGCGGTCCGGGTCTGGATGGGGAGGAACAGGCTTCGTCTCAACCCTGACAAGACGGAGTGGCTATGCGTACCGGCATCCCGTGATATTCAGGATATCCCACCCCTCATTATGGGGGGTGAGTCATTACCTCCTGTAGATAGGGCTCGCAACGTGGGAGTCCTCCTGGATGCACAACTTTCCTTAGAAGACCATATTGTAGCTGTGACTAGGGGGGCGTTCGCCCAGGTTCGCCTGGTGCGCCAGTTGCGGCCCTATCTAGACCGGGATGCCTTGCGCACGGTCACTCATGTGCTCGTGACCTCTCGTCTTGATTACTGCAACGCTCTCTACATGGGGCTACCCTTGAAGACCACTCGGAGGCTCCAACTGGTACAGAATGCAGCCGCGAGAGTTGTATCGGGGGTTTCCCGATACTCCCGTGTTACACCTTTGCTCCGCGAGCTGCATTGGTTGCCAGTTGTCTTCCGGGTGAGGTTCAAGGTGTTGGTTATGACCTACAAAGCCCTCCATGGCATGGGTCCAGAATACCTTGGGGAGCACCTGCAGCCGGCGTCAACTTCCCTCCGCCCAGTACGATCCCACAGAGAGGGCCTCCTCAGGGTGCCGCCGGTCAAAGAATGCCGACTGGTGGCCCCCAGGGGGAGAGCATTCTCTGTGGGTGCACCGGATTTATGGAACCATCTTCCGGTAGAGCTCCGGATGGCGCCCGATCTCCGCTCCTTCCGGCGCGATCTTAAAACCCATCTTTTTAAACAAGCGGGCCTGGCCTGATGGGACGGGGTGGGATTTTTATTACTACTTCAATTTTAAATCTGTATTATTTATGGGCATTGTTTAATTATGTTTTAATAATTTTAATTTTTGTATCCTATTTTTATGTATTGCCCTGTTCACCGCCCTGAGTCTCTTGAGAGAAGGGCGGTATATAAATTAAATTAATAATAATAATAATAATATATGTATGTATGTATGTATATGTATATATATATGTATGTATGTATATGTATATGTATGTATGTATATGTATATGTATATGTATATGTATATGTATGTATATGTATATGTATGTATATATATGACTGATGAGGACTAATGAGTCCGAAATGCATATCAGCCTCCCTAAATTCTTTGTTAGTAATTTACACAAATATATGAACTGTCCGGTATGACTACAGCCTGTTCGATGGCCTTTGAGATAAGGCTGAAAACAGGAAATAAAGATTTGCCCCATGTTTGGGGCCTAGCAAGGTAATCTAAGAGTTAACATATATATATATTTGTTTTCTGAGGTTTTCGCGGGTGTTCATATGTGGATCTTTGGTTATTCGGGTTTTTCCCCGCGTAGAACTAAAGGTGTAGGGGCGACGTTTCGACGGAATCCCATCCGTCATCATCAGGCTTGTGGCTTCTGCTTCCTTCTTCTGGGAGAAGCATGGTGAATTGTATTTTGGGGTGTAGGCTATTGAGGTGTGTGAGGAAGTCATCCAGTTTTTCTTTGCCGTGTGGCCAGATTACGAAGGTGATTACGAAGGAAACAGAAGCTAACAACCAACTTCCCTTCCTTGATGTCTTAGTCTACAAGAAATCCAACGGCTCCCTAGGACACACTATCTACCATAAAAAAACACACACAAACCGCTATCTGAACGCACTCTCACACCACCAACCAGCACAGATCAACTCCGTAGCCAAGACACTCATCTCCAGAACAAAACACCTAGCTGATGAACAACACCAAAAAAACAAACTACACACTCTCACTAATGTACTAACAGCCAATGGATTCCAAAGAAACACGATTACCAACTTAATCCGAAGAGAGACACCCACAAAAACCCAAGACAGAGAACAAGAAAATGGCAAAGCCCTCCTCCCATACTTAAAAGGGACCACAGACAGAATCAGCAAGGTCCTCCAAAAACACAACATCAAAACAGCATCAAAACGCCCCCACAGCATAAATAAACGAGATGATACCTCTCGCCTACCAACCATTTGGAAACCCGCCTTGATTGACAGACGAGTCCCAACCACCAAGAATGATAGACCCAAAGTCATGATAACACCACATGACATCACCACCACACAACCATTCAAAAAGCAAATCCGAACTCACAATGATAACGAGGCACAACCACAAAACAGAAACCTAACTACAGCTGCAACATCAGCCACTTTAAACCCCTCCAAACCACACAATAAGCAAACTGACACCCACTATAAAAACATTGCACCACCACAAACACGAAGCCGAACAAAAGCAGCACAACTCACCTGCTCAGGTCTAAGGCTGGCAGCTGAGACCAGCCCATCCACTCAAAACACACCCCCACCCAATCAGAACACACCCACCATTCAAAACACACTCCCACCCAATCAGAACACACTTACTCCCCCACCCAATCAGAGCACACCTCCACCCACAGAACACACCCCCTCTGGCAGTTTAAAAAAGAGGAACAAACAGGCACATGCTTCTCCCAGAAGAAGGAAGCAGAAGCCACAAGCCTGATGATGACGGATGAGATTCCGTCGAAACGTCGCCCCTACACCTTTAGTTCTACGCGGGGAAAAAACCCGAATAACGTATAAAACATTTATACGTATAAAACATTTAAATATACTACAGTCTTTGTCATCATCCAGAAAAGGAAGAACACACAATAGTCAGGAACACAGGACCATCATGAGGGAAATTTAAAAAGTACTGTATACAGAACTGTTTAAAGGTGGAGGGAAAGGCGGAGGGGAAAAGGGAAACACCCCCTTTATCCTTACAGCAACCATTATTATTATTATTATTATTATTATTATTATTATTATTATTATTATTATTATTATTATTATTATTATTACCATTTCAGGCAAATGGTTGTTCAATCTCTTCTTGAAAACCTCCAGTGTTGAAGCACCTACAACCTCTGAAGACAAGCCGTTCCACGGATTAATTGTTCTCACTGTAAGGAAATTTCTCCTTAGTTCTAGGTTGCTTTTTCCTTAGATGTTGGAAGACAGCCATCTTGTCCTTCTTTCTTTTAAACTGAACATGCCCAATTCTTGCAACTGTTCTTCATATGTTTTAGCCTCCAGTCCCCTGATTATCTTTGTTGCTCTTCTCTGCGCTCTTTCTAGAGTCTCAATATCTTTTTTTTCATATTGTAACGAGCAAAGCTGGATTCAATATTCCAAGTGTGGCCTTACCAAGGCATTATAATGTGATACTAACATTTCATGTGATCCTCATCAACAGAGAAGCAAATTCCCATCCAACTGTTGAAAAGCTGAAGTTCAATTGTGGTCTTTTTTTTTTGAAGACTTTAAGCTTTTTCCTTAAATGGTATTCATAACACATTAAAATGAGGAGCTAGCCCTGGAAGTAATTTCCCCTTCCCTAAGTACAAAATTTCACTG
>NC_139513.1:288758231-288771545 GCF_947247035.1 Vipera ursinii
ATAGATATAGATATAGATATAGATATAGATATAGATATAGATATAGATATAGATATAGATATAGATATAGATATAGATATAGATATAGATATAGATATAGATATAGATATAGATATAGATATAGATATAGATATAGATATAGATATAGATATAGATATAGATATAGATATATATGGATCCTTGGTTTTTCGGGTTTTTCCCAGAAGAAGGAAGCTAAAGCCTGATGATGACGGATGAGACTCCGTCGAAACGTTGCGCCCACACCTTTAGTTCTACGCGGGGGAAAACCCGAAAAACCAAGGATCCACATACAGGCACCCGCGAAAACCTCAGAAAACAAATATAATCTACGAAAACATATATATGTATATATATATATATATATATATATATATATATATATATATATATATATATATATATATATATATATATATATATATTTATATTTCTTTTTTGCTAACAAAGAGTTTCAATGGGAGACTAGGATAGCTATTTCAAGCTTCTTTGCTCTCATCATGTAGCCATACAGAATGTATCACAGCAGTGACTTGAGCCCTGCTTAACGCTCCTAGGTTGGAGCTGCAAGGCAAAAGAAATCATAATAATAGAATTACAGTATAGCAAATTCAAAAACCCAAGGTGCATTGATCAAACTGGTCTGACCAGTAAAAACGTACACACAGACACAGACACATAGATGTGTGTGTTTGTGTGTGTGTGTGTGTGTGTGCGTGTGTGTGCGTGTGCAAACAGCTTTGTAGGTGCTTTATATTGGGAAATTAGTTATATAAAAGCAAATGTTTCATGCTTTAGGTACAGGGGATTGCTTACATGAAAAGAGCATGGTAAGGGAAGTGGGGAAAGGAGTTATGGTGGAGCCTGGGTTGCTGTGTATGAGTCATCATCTAGGAATTATTTTTCTGTACCTTTTGGTTCCTAGTACCAAGACCAGATCTCTTTGTGCTGGAAAGGGATAAAAGGTGGAAGACATCTTTCCTGGTTGTTGCCTTCATCTCTCTACCAGCCACAAAGAGAGATGGGGACACCCAACTCTATTTTGATCAAAATAAAAGTTGTTTGCTTGCTGAAACCTCGGCTGGGGAGCTTCTTTTGGCTCTTTTAAATTCCTGAGTAATGCTGGGGCAATTGTGAGGCTAAGTGTAAAACCTTACACTATTATCTATCTATTTGTCTATTATCCATCCATCTATCCATCTATCTGTGATGACCCAGGGCACAGCACAGAGGCAATGCAGTCAGCTGGCAATTCAAACTGCTCTTTAATTGCTCCAAATTTTCCTCAAATGCTCCCACATTTCTGGCAAGCCCCAGAACAAAGAAACACGCACACACACATTCAGCCGCCTCTGCCTGTGAGTAGTTTCACATACAGTCAGATTAGAAGAGTAATTTACTCAAGGCCACGCAGATAACAAGGCATGAAATGTACATCCCAAATCTAACGAGTCTGTGGAAACACAAGCTTGCCTGAGCAGTTTCAGAAGAGAAGCCAAAATACAATCCGAGGTCTTTGAACAGCCAATCAACGTTGCCAGCTAGTCCAGTGGTCAGAGTTTCCAAGCAGAAGTCACAGAACAAGAGATCAGCAACAACGCACAAAACTCCAAGGAATCAGTGTTTGTTCCTGACAAATGCCCCTCCCCACAGTGTCTCCTTAAGTCTCAGGCTCCAGGTGTACCTTGTGGAGAGGGGTAGCTGGCTCTCCTCCCAAGTAGTTGAGCCTGCCTGCCTTGTTCCCTCCTCCTCTCCACTCTCCGTGCTCTAGGATCAGGTGGGGGTGGCCCTTGCCTGAGCTCTGTCTCTCCTGTTCATCCTGTCCCAATCCTGAAGGTCCCTGGCCTGCCTCGGCCTGCTCTTCCGCACATTCCTCTGTTCCAGGTCATTTTCCTCAGCAGATTCAGGCTCTGATGGAGGCATGACACTATCTATCATCTCTCTCTCTCTCTCTCTCTCTCTCTCTCTCTCTCTCTCTCTCTCTCTCTCTCTCTCTCTCTCTCTCTCTCTCTCTCTCTCTCTCTCTCTCTCTCTCTCTCCCATCTATTCATCTATTATCTATCTATTCATCTATCATAGATCTATCAATCTATCTATCATCTATCTATTTGTCTATCTGTCTGTCTGTCTGTCTACATCATCTTATCTATCATCTATATCTATCTTATCTATTATCTAGCTATCTTTCTATCATCTAGCTTTCTAGCTAGTTTATCATATCTCTATCACCTATCATCCATCTATCTATTCATCTATCATCTATTTATTCATCTATCAATATGCTATCTATCTATCCATCCATCCATCCATCCATCCATCCATTCATTTACCATCTATCTATCATCATAGATAGAGCTGTGGTGGTGCAGTGGCTAGAATGCATACTGCAGGCTACTTCTGCTGACTGCTGGCTGCCAGCAGTTCGGCATTTCCAGGTTGTCTGAGCCTTCCTTCTTTCTGAGGTCAGTAAAATGAGGACCCAGATTGTTGGGGGGGCAATACGCTGACTCTGTAGACTGCTTAGAGAGGGCTGTAAAGCCCTGTGAAGCTGTACATAAGTCTAAGTCCTATTGCTATCTTCTAGCTACCTAGCTACCTACCTGTGGGCTTCTCTTTTGTGGATGGTCTCAAGAGTTGGTCAGACAGTCATCTGCCTAGTATGTTTAAATCCGGATTTCAGGGCTGAGCGAGGTGTTGAACCCGATAGCCTGAAATGTTAGCAACTAGCTAACCACCTCCTGCCAGGAGGAGAACCCAAGAACATGTGTTTTGTGTGGACATGAACAAAGACGGAAGGATAATCTCAAAAGAGAAAGAGAGAGAAGAAGAAGGGTAGGGAACAAGCCTTCCCTTTCTATGTGTGCCCCTTCTCTTCCAATAAGACATGAAGGATGAAGGATTGGAGCACTAAGGTCAACTTTTAATTTAAGAAAACTCTTTCATCTTTGAGATTCTATAGATTGCAACAGTAGAAAAGTAACAGAAGAACCCAAGAGAAAGAACCTTGGAGGTCTTCTAGTCCAGCCCCCCCCTTGCTGAAGCAGGAGATCGTATGCTGTTTTGGACAAATGTTTGTCCAGTCCCTCCTTAAAAGCCTCCATTGATGGAGTACCCACAACTTCTGGAAGCAAGCCCTTCCACTGATTGATTGTTTTCACTGTTAGGAAGTTTCTCCTTAGTTCTAGGTTGCTTCTCTCCTTGCTTAGCTTCCATCCATTGCTTCTTGTCCTGCCTTCAGGGGCTTTGGAGGATAGTATGACCTCCTCCCTCTTCTTTGTGGCAGCCCCAAATATTGAAACATTGCTATCATGTCTCCCCTAGTCATCATCATCATCATCATCATCATCATCATCATCATCATCATCATCATCATCATCATGTGCAGCAAAATCGCGCAAACTGATTACAAAGGTAGAGTTGCTAAACTAATCCACTGGGCATTGTGTAAAAAATACGACTTGCCTGTGTCTGAAAAGTCATGGAAACATAGGGTGGAAAAAGTTGTCGAGAATGAGAGGGTGAAGATCTTGTGGGACTTCCGAATACAGACAGTTCGCCATTTGGAACACAACACGCCAGATATCGTAGTCGTAGAGAACCGAAGCGTACAGTTGATTGATATTGCTGTACCAGGAGATGCCAGAGTTGAAGAAAAAGAACTGGAAAAAAATTAGGAAATACCGTGACCTGGCCATCAAAACTGCGCGATTATGGATGAAACGTGTAACGGTGATACCCATTGTCATCGGGGCACTGGGAGCTATGTCCAAAAACTTTGCAAAATACATCAAGAAATTGCAGCTTCCTGCAATAACTCCAGCAAAGGTACAAAAAACTGTGCTACTTGGAACATCCTACATTTTAAGGAGATACCTGGTGGTTACCTAGGATGCTGGCAGCAACCCATGTCAACTATTAGTGCCAGTCAATTTGAGTGTTCAGTTAACTGAGTTTCATGTTTAATAATAATAACAATTGTGGCTGAACGTTTGGGTTCTTGGTGTCCTGCTGTCCATCTTTAACCTTAGTGATTTCCACAAGAGATTTGCATCCACAATTTTCCTTTCTTCCTTTTTTTTTTTAAAAAAAATACTGCTTGTCCCAATCTCACACACATAATGAATGAAAAAAAGAATGAAAAACACAAGACAGCATTCCCGGTAAATCACTCCATGTATTTCTTGCCAGTAAAGGTAAAGGTAAAGGTTCCCCTGCACGTGTGTGCTAGTCGTTTCCGACTCTAGGGGCCGGTGCTCATCTCCGTTTCAAAGCCGAAGAGCCAGCGCTTGTCCGAGGATGTCTCCGTGGTCATATGGCCGGCATGACTAGACGCCAAAGGCGCACGGAACGCTGGTACCTTCCCACCGTAGTGGTCCCTATTTTTCTACTTGTATTTTTTTTTGACGTGCTTTCGAACTGCTAGGTTGGCAGAAGCTGGGACGAGTACCAGGCGCTCACTCTGCTATGCGACACTCGGGATTCGACCCGCCAAACTGCCGACCTTCTGATCGACAAGCTCAGCGTCCTAACCCACTGAGCCACCGCGTAGTTCCTACCAAAGTGTGACCAAATTACCAAACCAAACCAAACCAAACACACTTCAAATTAATAATTCATTCCTGGATAAATATTTCAAAAGTGGGGGGGGGGAGCTGAGGAACCATAGAAAAACCAACTGGCAAAGAATTGTAAACAAGCATGTCGTGATTTTTGCCTTCTTTGCTTTCTGAATGAGATGTGATTTCCTTTCTTTTGGCCCACCACACGCAACAGAATAACAAAGTCGGAAGGGACCTTGGAGGTCTTCTAGTCCAACCCCTGCTCAGGCAGGAAACACTATACCATTTCAAACAAAGGGTTGTCCAACCACTTTTTTAAAAAAAACCTCCAGTGATGGAGCACCCACAACATCCGAAGACACGCCCTTCCACTGATTAATTGTTCCCAATATCAGGAAGTTTCTCCTTAGTTCCAGGTTGCTTCTCACCTTGATTACTTTCCCTCCATTGCTTTAGGTGCTTTGGAGAATAAGTTGACCCCCCTTTTCTTTGTGGAAGCCCCCTAGATATTGGAACACCAGATTCTGTTTTGATTCTGTTTACAGATAAGTCTTGTTAAATCTAAACTGATTTATTCAAGGTGCTGGTTATCACCTATAAAGCCCTACATGGCCTGGGTCCGGGGTATTTGAGGGAACACCTGCTGCCAGCATCAAATGCCCTTCGTCCAGTGCGCTCCCACAGGGAGGGTCTTCTCAGGGTCCCGCCGGTAAGAGATTGCCAGCGGGTGATACCCAGGGATAGGGCCTTCTCAGTGGGGGCGCCTGCCCTCTGGAACCAGCTGCCAGTGGAGCTGAGAACTGCCCCCGACCTCCGGTCATTCCGCCGGGGCCTGAAGACCTGGCTCTTCGAGCTCTCGGGCTGAGGAGTAATTTATTTTAATCGGGGTTTTAATTGCACAGGGCTAGTTTAATCTTTTTTAAATTGGTTTTAACTTTTGTATTGTGGTTTTTAACTCCCTGTAAACTGCCCTGAGTCCTCAGGGAAAGGGCGGTATATAAATGTAATAAAATAAATTTATTTATTTATTTATTTATTTATTTATTTATTAATTATTTATTTATTTATTTATTTATTTATTTATTTATTTATTTATTATTTAAACTTGTATACCGCCCTATTCCCGTAGGACTCAGGGCGGTTTACAGGGAAAAATTAAAAATACATACATACAAAGTTAAAATCGATTAAAACTAAAATTAAATTAAGTCCCTGAATTTAAACTAAAACCCCATTAATAAATAATTAAAACCCCTCAGTCTGGGCCAGACAGCTCAAAAAGCCAAGTTTTCAAATCCCTGCGAAATGAGCGAAGGTCGGGGTCAGTCCTAAGCTCCGTGGGAAGATGGTTCCAAAGGGCCGGCGCGCCCACAGAGAACGCCCTTCCCCTGGGGATAACCAGCCGGCATTCCTTGACCGGCGGTACCCTAAGAAGGCCCTCCACGTGGGAGCGCACAGGACGATGGGAAGTTGATGCCGGCAGCAGGTGTTCCCTTAGATAATCCGGACACAAGCTATTGAGAGCTTTATAGGTCATTACCAGCACCTTGAATTTCACCCGGAGGGCAACCGGAAGCCAATGCAGCTCATGGAGAAGAGGTGTTACACGGGAGTATCGGGAAACTCCCATAACAACTCGCGCAACTGCATTCTGCACCAGTTGAAGCCTCCGAGTGGTCCTCAAGGGCAGCCCCATGTAGAGAGCGTTGCAGTAGTCTAGCCGGGAGGTCACGAGCGCATGGGTGACTGTGTGTAGGACATCTCGGTCCAGATGTTGTTCTGTCACTAAGTCATATATGACTCTTTGTGATCCCATGGACCATAGCATGCCAGAACTTCCACTCCCATCCTCTTTTGTCTCCCAGAGTTTGTCCAAATTCGTGCTGATTGTGCCAATTACACTATTCTTTGCCATCCCCTTTTCCTTTTGCCTTCAATGTTTCCCAGCACCAGGTTCTTTAATCAGATTTGTTCCTTGCTGACGGTCTATCAGATTGCAACTTGAAAGTGTTTCCGTATACATTGTTGTTGTGAAATTGTTGGAAAGAAAGTCTTCATCACTCTCTATCAGCCCAACCTACCTCACAGGGGTTTTGTGGGCAAAATAGTGTGGAAAGAAAAAAAAATCATTGTCCAGTCCAAGCTGGGAGTAAATAAAATGAAGGCTAAGATGTTGGAAGCAAAATGGAGGCTAAGATGCTGGAAATAAAAATGGAGGCTGTCTGTTTGGAAAGCAGATTCTTGTTTATTTAGTTGCCAGAAATGTCAGTGACACAGCATGTTTCTGGGGTGGCTGATAAAATGGAGTTGGGATAGGTGGGCTTTTATGCCTTCTTTGGGATTTTGTGTTTGGAATGCTCCAGGTGTGTGTGTTTATGTGTGTGTCTCTCTGTGTGTGTGCGCAATGAGGTGGGCTTTTGTGTCTTTTGCTAGAGGGTGTAGGATTAATCCTACTAAAGGTCATGTTCCGGTCCTTGGAGACTTTGTTTTTCTAATCCCATCAGCTCCAGCCTTCCTGCCCCAGTTTCCCTGCATGGATTAGAAAATCTCCTGAGTTTCTGCTTGGGAGAGACTAGAGCTGGGTTTCTGCCTCCCCTAAAATTTTCCTCCATTATTTTGTTGGAAGAAAACTCTTTATCCTGGTTCAGTCCAAGCTGCGAACAAACATGGTGACTGCTTTAGGAAGTAGGTTTGTAGCTTATTAAAGATGAGAACCAGACAGGAAGGTGGCTGGCAGAAAAAAAAGGACTGAGCACATGTAGGGAGTGGGTTTTTATACCCTCTGGAGCCTTTTGTTTGGAGTGACTTCCTGTTACTTTTTGAGGCTATTTCCTGTGTCATGTATTCTGAGCTGAGTCTGGGTTTGCCCTTTGGCATCTGTGGGTTAATCCTATTATGTCCTGTGTTAGAGTTTGGGTGGGGTGTGTAGATTTTAGGTGTCTTTGTCTTCTTTAATCTTCTAGCTGGGGGCATCCAACCTTCCTGGATTTACATCTCTATAGAGCTGGTTTCTGCTTGGGGGAGGGAGACTTGGAGCTATTAAGAAAAACTGGGCATGCTTTTCCTGCCTCTTCAAGATCCTTTGAGGAAATATATTTTTTCTGCCCTTTTAATATTTCCTTCTCTGGGGGGCTGATTTCCCAAAACATAAAAATGGTTGAATTTGTAAGATAATAAAAGAGACCGAGATGAATCCATCGTTTGTTCTCTCTTTCCCACCCTCTCTTCCCAGGTGTTCAGCTCTACCTTGTTTCCAAATTAATACAGACAACTTGATTTGTGGTTATTGTTTTCTGTCTAGGACACTGATATCAAGAAACATTCTTTTGGAATGAAATGGTACACACTTAAAAAAAGTGAAAAAAGAGATCGATGGACGATGGGTTCTTTTGACTGAACTGAGTTTCATCCGTCTTCCTATATTTGAAAGGTTGTCATAAAGAAGAGGGAGACAACCTATTCTCCAAAGGACCCGAAAGAGGGACATGGAGAAATGGATGAAGATCATTAAGGAGAGAACCAGCATAGAACTAAGGAGAAACTTCCTGACAGTTAGAACAATTAATCAGGGGAATAGCTTGTCTTCAGAAGTTGTGGGTGCTCCATCACTGGAGGTTTTTAAGAAGAGACTGGAGAGCTACTTGTCTGGAATGGTATAAGATCTCCTGTTTAGGCAGGGGGTAGGACTAGAACAGGGATGTGGTGGCTCAGCGGGTTAGGACGCTGAGCCTGTTGATCAGAAGGTCGGCAGTTTGGCGGGTCGAATCCCGAGTGCCGCGTAACAGAGTGAGCGCCTGTTACTCGTCCCAGCTTCTGCCAACCTAGCAGTTCGAAAGCACGTAAAAATGCAAGTAGAAAAAGAGGGACCACTATGGTGGGAAGGTAACAGTGTTCCGTGCGCCTTTGGCATCTAGTCATGCCGGCCACATGACCACGGAGATGTCCTCGGACAAGCGCTGGCTCTTCGGCTTTGAAACGGAGATGAGCACCGGCCCCTAGAGTCAGAAACGACTAGCACGCATGTGCAGGGCAACCTTTACCTTTTTAGGACTAGAAGACATCCAAGGTCCCTTCCAGCTCTATTCTATATACTGTACCTTCCAACTCTGTTATTCTGTTTCTTTTAAGAAAGACAGATAAGTGTGTTAGAGGGAAGGACAAGAAACAATGGTTGGAAACTGATCAAGGAGAGAAGCAAACTGGATTTAAGGAGAAACTTCCTGACAGTGAGGACCATCAACCAGTGGAGCAGCTTTGTCTTCAGAAATGATGGGCACCCCATCACTGGAGCTCTTTAAGAAGAGACTGGACATTCACCTGTCTGAGATGGTGTAGGTTCTTCTGCTTAAGTGGGGGGGCTGGACTAGAAGACCTCTAAGGTCCCTTCCAGCTCTATTCTATATATCTTCCAACTCTGTTATTCTGTTTCTTTTAAGAAAGCCCGATCTGTGTGTTAACGTAATTGGAGGTTCCTACATGTTGGGTTAATGTTTATTTTGTCCATGGAGGTTTTCAATCATCCAGGTCATGGTTGTCCCGAAGATGCTTTTTTATAAAAGGCGACTGGACGTTGAAGACGTTTTACTTCTCATCCAAGAAGCTTTGTCAGTTTCGTTATTCTGTATTTTGTAATAGTCTGGAAGGGAAGGAGAGAAACCTGAATAAATATTAATGCCCCAGTTTTGCCCTTCTTCAGTTTCCTGGGCATTCAAAGAAGAATCCATGAGAATTTGCTATCAATCTTATTACCAACAAGCCTGTCTTGTTAGTTGGATGGAAGATAATCAGAGACCCAAAGAAGATGAGAAAAATATACTTGGATTTTTGCCTAATGGGATCCCTGTCAACTCTTTGACCACCCGCCCATGTTCTTTTGGGTTAAAAAGAGAGAGAGAGAGAGAGAGAGAAAGAGAGATTTGAAAAAGAACAACCAGACTGATCTTCACCATTCGTTCCTTGGGTTCTTTTCTCAAAAGCAACCTGTCTTTCTCTCTTTCATCTGAAGGTCCAACCTCATCCAACTCCACTTCCCAGGAAATTCAACTTGATTAATGGGCTTGCAAAGACTGCCAAAGGAATTAATAATAATTAGCGGCTTATTACTAAGTGTGGCCAGGAAGACAGAGAAACCACCTGCTTTTCATTTCACATATCATTTCTTTGCTTTGCTTAATCGCACCATGGAAAGGAAGAGCTTCCCTTTTTTTTGGGTTAGAGTCTCATGAAAAGACAGGCAAGTTCTACCCGGATTCCAGGAATGGACGTATAGTGACCATTGCGTGAAAGAAATATACATAGGCCTGCATCCAGCGTGTGCCGAATTTAATTAATTTATATCCCATCTTTATTATGATTATTATTTTTATGAACCACTCAAGGTGGAGAACGTATCTAACATGCCTTCTTATTTCTCCCACGATAACAAATCTGTGAGGAGGAATGGGTTGAAAGAATGTGACCGGCTTTCCTGCCTAAGGGGGGGGGGGACTAGAACTCTCTGTCACCTGGTGATTGGCCCAAAGTCACCCAGCTGGCTTTCCTACCTAAGGCAGAACTAGAATGATCAGTCTCCAGGTCATTGACCCAAAGACCCAGCTAGCTTTCATGCCTAAGGTGGGACTAGAACTCACAGTCTCCTGGTGACTGGTGGAAGATCACCCCGCCATCTTTCGTGGCTAGAGTAGTTGTCTTTAACGTCTCTGTGCATGTGCTGAATCCCACATGCTCAAGAGCTGATACATTTCTCCCCCTTCTCCTTCTCTTTCTCATCCCCCTTTCTTCCTCCTCCCCCTTCCTCCTCCTCCTCTTTTTCCTTCTCTTTCTCTTCCCCTCTTTCTCCTCCTCTTTCTCTTTGTCCTCTTCCTCCTCTCTTTCTCTTTCTCTTTCTCTTTTTCTCTTTCTCTTTCTCATCCCCCTTTCTCTTTCTTCTCCTTCTCCTTTTTCCTCCTCTTTCTCTTTCTTTCTGTTTCTCCTTCTCTTCCTCATCTTTCTCCTCCTCCTCCCTTTTTTTCCTCCTCTTTCTCTTCCCCCTCTTTCTCCTCCTGCTCCTCATCTTTCTCTTTCTCTGTCTCCTCCTTTTCCTCCTCTTTCTCTTTTTCTCTTTCTCTCTTTTTCCTTCTCCTTCTCCTCCTCCTCCAGAAAGAAGCTCTTGATGTTCACACATAGTCAGTTGTGGACCATGCCTTTCTGCCTTCAGCTAGAAATTTCCAGGTAGATGTCTCATTACGACGGCAAACTATTCCACATTAGACTGAAATATTAATGTCATTTTTCATCTTCAGTCATCTAGCCTCCACCCTCCTCCTGCAAACACATCATAGAAAGATACTTATGTGTAGAGGGGTGTGTAGGGGCATGGGTACATAGCGACACAGAGATGGCACAAAGCCTGCCAGACATTCTTTAAAAGGAAAACAGGAGGGCAGCAATTGTCTTGAAGACAAGAGGTTCTTTTTCTTTTTTCCTTTCCCCTCTTTTTAATTTTTTTTCTGCATCTGGCTGTAAACGTCATCTCTGAAACTTCTTCTTTCGTTCTCTCTATTATCTGCCCTGTACCTGGAGCTAAAGGAGAGAGAACCGTGGTTGAGTTTGACCTTTTGGAAATCATAAGCAATTCTTTCTCTTTGTCACGGTGATAATGGAACGGATCAGATCCTTCCCGAAGACATTGTGATAGAGTTCAACCGCCAACATTGTACACTAACAACAAATATAAAATCCACACAGTGGTGGGATTCAAATAGGTGAACAACCGGTTCTCTGTGTGGATGCCGCTTCCAGAAGTCTGTTCTGGGCCTGGGCAACAAAAAAATTAGCTACCGGTTCTGCCAAAGTGGTGTGAAGTGGCTGAATCTCACCGAAGGAAGGAAGGAAGGAAGGAAGGAAGGAAGGAAGAAGGAAGGAAGGAAGGAAGGAACAGAGGACAGAGGGACGGAGGGATGGAAAAGGTAGAGGAACACAGGAAGGTAGGAAGGAAGGAAGGAAGGAAGGAAGGAAGGAAGGAAGGAAGGAAGGAAGGAAGGAAGGAAGGAAGGAAGGAAGGAGTGGTGGGATTCAAATATGTGAACAACTGGTTCTCTGTGTGGATGCCGCTTCCAGAAGTCCGTTCTGGGCCCAGGCAAAAAAAAATTAGCTACCGGTTCTGCCGAAGTGGTACGAACTGGCTGAATCCCACCACTGAATCCACGGCTTCTTTACCATTGGTGCCAATAGAATACACACAGGATGGATAGGCAAGTTCGATTGGGCAATAATTCTCACGATTGTCAAGTAAGCCGCATAATGTTCATGTTGTCATCAATCCCTCACATTTGGGGACAAATAGGGAAGCGGTTGCAGATGAAGGAATATTTCATACTTACCAACAGGATGCCTATGGAGATTCTCAGTCATCCAGGTCCCCAAACTGCTTTTTCATAAGGCAACTGGACTATTTATTTTCCCCCTCTCTTTGAAGACGTTTCGCTTCTCACCCAAGAAGCTCTTCAGCTCTGACTGGAGAGTGGGGAATGGAAGGATTTATAAATGACCAGCTGTCTGCAAGGAGTATAAATCCTTCCATTTCCACCACCAAGTCAGAGTTGAAGAAGCTTCTTGGATGAGAAGTGAAACGTCTCAAGAGAAAAACAAGAAAGTCCAGTTGCCTCTGAAAAAGCACCTATGTTCAGTTTTGGTGGCCAGGAGGGTTACCTTTCCTCCTCCTCCTCCTCCTCCTCCTCCTCCTCCTCCTCCTCCTCCTCCTCCTCCTCCTCCTCCTCCTCCTCCTCCTCCTCCTCTTTTTTCCTTTCCTTTTTTTCTTTCCCTTTCCCTTTCCCTTTCTCCTTCCTTCCTTCCTTCCTTCCTTCCTTCCTTCCTTCCTTCCTTCCTTCCTTCCTTCCTTCCTTCCTTCTCCCTTCATTCCTCCCTCCCTCTCCTTCCTTCTCCTTCCTTCCTTCCTTCCTTCCTTCCTTCCTTCCTTCCTTCCTTCCTCCTCCCCTCCCTCCCTCTCCTTCCTTCTCCCTTCCTTCCTTCCTTCCTTCCTTCCTCCCTTCCTTCCTTCCTTCCTCCCTTCCTTCCTCCCTCCCTCCCTCTCCTTCCTTCTCCTTCCTTCCTTCCTTCCTTCCTTCCTTTTTCTGCACTTTCCACTGCTATTCTGGGAAGCATTTTGAAATGTCTTTATGACACCGCTGGTTAGAAATCAAGCTGCTGTTTAGAAAATAGGCATTTTGAAAATGGTTGGGAAAGGGAAGAGGGATTAAAACTTTCACGATCATATTACGCCATTCAGTCTGGAAATTAATCAGGCGGTGTCAGGAAAGGGACTCCAGAAGGAGCTGTTTGTGTCGCTTCGTTCCCTTAATCCTCAACACAAACCCATTCTGGTAAATAATTTACATAGGTTTGCATTAGCTCAATTTGCAAAAAATTGAACAAACAGCACCGTTTCCTGCCATCCCAACACTGTGCAATGAAAAGAAGAAGAAGAAGAAGAAGAAGAAGAAGAAGAAGAAGAAGAAGAAGAAGAAGAAGAAGAAGAAGAAGAAGAAGAAGAAGAAGAAGAAGAAGAAGAAGAAGAAGAAGAAGAAGAAGAAGAAAAATCAAGCTGGCAACAGGGGGATGACTTGGAACAAGGAAGCATAAAAAAAACAACTTCAATTGAATGGAAGAATAGAGTCCATAGAAAAAGAGAAGGTTCGGCTAGAATTGGAGGATAAAGCCTTAATTTGGCAGGCAGCTTTTAGGAAGCCCAAAGAATGAG
>NC_139513.1:288776745-288826745 GCF_947247035.1 Vipera ursinii
CTTTGTTGGCCACTGTGCCAATTTCATACCCATAAAACAGAGAGAAGCAATCAGTCTGTAGAAATGGTCTAACACAAAGCTTGGAACACCAGCTATTTCTTTCAGATGTCTGGCCTGCTTTCAAACCTGGGATCTGAACTCAGAATGGACTCATCCCTCTTCTGCTCTGCACAACTCTTTACTAACTTTGTGTCAATAAAAACAAACCAGAAATTTCCACTTGTCTACTCCTTTTGCCATCTGTGAGTGTTCTCTAAGTTTTGGAAGCAACCGATGAAGAACACAAAGTTGTTCCCACTCTTTTGGACAGGATGCATTGAAGATATGCTGGGTTGAAGGACAGACTATCTAGGGAACATCACAAAGCCTTCCTCTTCTGGAAGATTTAGTTCTAGAAAACTTCTTGAACTATTCCCAGATGGTACATTCCATCCAAAAAACAATGGTGGGCTTGATATAACTCATTCTCCATTACTTTTCCCCAAACATGTAAAGAGTCTTGATTGAGCGAGTGATTATGTACCACCAAGCTGTTCTGGAACCCTAACAACCACATAAATATATCTTTTCCATGATGAACTATACTAACTTTCTTGGAAGGAATAAAAAAAGGCACTAAACTGTGGGGATATGAAATGGAATGGAGTGGAGTGGAGTGGAGTGGAGTGGAGTGGAGTGGAGTGGAACGGAACGGAACGGAACGGAACGGAACAGAGCAGAGCAGAGCGGAGCGGAGCGGAGCGGAGCGGAACGGAACGGAACGGAACAGAACAGAACAGAACAGAACAGAATAGAATAGAATAGAATAGAATAGAATAGAATAGACGTTGAAAGGAATAGAATAGAATAGAATAGAATAGAATAGAATAGAATAGAATAGAATAGAATAGAATAGAATAGAAAATAGAATAGAATAGAATCGAAAATAGAATGGAATAGAATAGAATCGAAAATGGAATAGAATAGAATAGAATAGAATAGAATAGAATAGAATAAAAATGGAATAGAATAGAATAGAATAGAATAGAATAGAATAGAATAGAATAGAATAGAATAGAATAGAAAATAGAATAGAATAAAAAATGGAATAGAATAGAATAGAATAGAATAGAATAGAATAGAATAGAACAGAACAGAACAGAACAGAACAGAACAGAACAGAACAGAACAGAACAGAACAGAATAGAATAGAATAGAATAGAATAGAATAGAATAGAATAGAATAGAATAGAATAGAATAGAATAGAATATGTGACATGGAATGGAATAATAAAGTTAGAAGGGACCTTGGCGGTTCTCTGATTGTTCTGTCTGGACACTTCTCCTTGGTTTTAGGTTGCTTCTTTCCTTGATCAGTTTCCATCTGTTGCTTCTTGTTCTGCGTTCAGGTGCTTTGGAGAATAGGTTGATTCTTCTCTGTGGCAGCCATTTAGATACTGGAAGGCAGCTATCGCAGACATTAGAATTGGTTTTGATCTTTTCAACTTAGGGTTAATATTTAGGTTCTGAACATCTGGCCTGGCATCATTAGTGACTGAGGACAGATTTAAGTCAACTTGCAAAATGTCATTGGAAGAAAAGGTCCAATTTTATTGCTTCTCATCAGGGTTTATTCTTGCACTGGGCTTTGATCGTGCTTGATGATCCATTAAACAATGAATTTGGGATTTGGGTTTTGAAAAGGAGTGACACCAAATTTATACTCAGGACACTTTAACAATAGCTTTACTCCTGTCGATGTCTTCTCCCAAATTATAATGGAAAAGTAATGTCAAGCTTTCATTTTGGGGTGGTTTGAGTGCTTTAAGCATCAGCTTTGCTGGTGGACAGATATCAAAATGTCACTTTTGACCAACATTGCAACATTTTTCTCATTGTTTTACACAGCCCATTTTGCAAAAGGATCTACAGAACATTTATCCCCATTCTCTCAAGCCTTTTAAATAATAATAATAATAATAATAATAATAATAATAATAATAATAATAATAATAATAATAATAATAATATAGACATGAAAATATATAAAATATCTTGACTTTTTTAAAAAAAATATTAAACATCAGCAAAGAAATAATCTGGGAGAAATTAACAAGGACAGTCCCAAATAGCAGAACAGAGAGAAAGTAGGCCACCTAGTGATCCCTCCTCTCTTTTGCATTATGAAAGAAACAATGTGATGGACACAGATGATATACAACAAGAGGGAAAAACAACTAACACAATCCTGGGTTGTATAAACAGAGGCGCAGAATCAAAATCACGTGAAGTGTTATTACTGCTTTATGAAAGCTTAGTAAGGCCACACCTGGAATGCTGGATCCAGTTTTGGTCGCCACATTACAAAAAAGATGTTGAGACTTTGGAAAAAGTGCAAAGAAGACCAACTAAGATGATTAAAAGCCCGAAGACTAAAATATGTGAAGAACAGTTGTAGGATTTGGGTATAGCCACTTCAGAGAAAAGAAGAACTGGGTGGGTGGGTGGGGGGCGCAATAATATTCCAGTATTTGAGAGGCTGCCACAAAGAGGAGGGGATCAACTTATTTTTCAAAGCACATGAAGGCAGGTCAAGAAACAATGGTTGGAAACTTAACAAGGAGAGCAGCAACCTAGAACTAAGGAGAAACTTCCTAATGGTGAGAACAATCAGCCAGTGGAACAGCTTGCCTCCAGAAGTTCTGGGGTGCTCCATCACTGGAGGCTTTCAAGAAGAGACTTGACAGCCACTTGTCTGAAATGGTATAGGGCAGGGGTGTCAAACCGTGGGCCGGATGCATCACGTGGAAGCTGCGCCCACCTCATTGCTGGCAATGGCAAAACTGTCCCTATACGTCGCGAGATTTTTTTTAATTATTATTTTAATTCCATTTATATCCCGCCCTTCTCCGAAGACTCAGGGCGGCTTACAAGCTTAGCAGTAGCCTTCATTCTATGTATATGCCTGCTTATTAGGGCTTTCACACACACACCCCAAGCGGCATTATTACAAAGTCAGCTTAATTGCCCCCAACAATCTGGGTCCTCATTTTACCTACCTCGGAAGGATGGAAGGCTGAGTCAACCTTGAGCCTGGTGGGACTCGAACCTGCACTAATTGCAGGCAGCTGGTGTTACTTAAGGAGGCATTAGCCCACTGCTCCACCAAGGATATCACGTGATGTTGCAAGTTTGACATATCTGGTATAAGATCTCCTGCTTGAGCAGGGGGCTGGACTAGAAGACCTCCACGCTCCCTTCCAGCTCTTTTTTGACTAGATGTATCCAACCCTTAAAAGTCTGTGATGTGATGGGGAAAGAAAATGAGGATTTAGTTCAGCAATCAATGGTAACAGAATATCTAGGAAAATGCCAATGTTAGAATGAAATGCTTTCAGACATCTAGATATTGCGACAATGCACAGCAGGATTTACATGGTTCAGTATGAAGGGACTCGTAACTCCTGAAGGATCATGTTTGTTTAATACCATGTTTTGCACTAGTTTGCCTACTGTGGTGATTTTCTCAGCGGTTTAGGCATGCAAGTATGCATTAGGAGAAACAGAAATAAATGATTTTTTTTTAAATAAACAGAGATAAAATGCATACTTAAATATCCAATATGCACCTCTGAATATTCAAAATTTGATGTTGAGAATACGCGCCATCCGTACAGTTTAGGAATGGATAATTTCAGCCCAAGTCACCTCAAATTATCAGACTTCTCAATTCCCCTAAGTTCATTTCTGTCGCTTGGTGCCTTCAAGTCAGCGATGGCTCCTGGTGACTGCCTTGAGAAGTCTTGCAAAGTTGGTTTTTTTATTGTCTTCTTCTATGAGAGAGAGAGGGACTGGGCCAAAGTCACCCAGCCGGCTTTCATGCCTAAAGCAGGACTAGAACTCACCATCTCCTGGTGATTGGCCCAAGGTCACCCAGCCGGCTTTCGTGCTTAAAATGGGACTAGAACTCACCATCTCCTGGTGATTGGCCCATGGCCATTCTGCCAACTTATTTACTGTATGTAAGGCAGTATTAGAATTTACTCTCCTGGTGATTTACCCAAAGGCACCCAGCTGGCTTTCATGCCTAAAGCCAGATGAACAGCTGGAGGCAACAGATCCATCATCACTTGAAGGTGTTGTTATGGTGCAGTTCAACTGAAATAGATTGCACACTTTTGAACATGCAAGTTTCCTGGTGGGAATAGTTGACTGGAAGAACCATGTTCTAAATCAGGGGTCTTTAAACCTGGCCCTTTTAGGACTTGTGGACTTCAACTCCCAGAATTCCTCAGCAAGGCATGCTGTCTGGGGAGTTCTGGGAGTTGAAGTCCACAAGTCCTAAAAGGGCCAAGTTGGAAGGCTCCTGTTCTAAATCTTGGAGGAAAGGATAGATGGATTTTCTTTGGAATTGTTCCTCGGCTGTGGAAAATGAGCTGGATTCTTTCAATCCCGAGTGCCTTTCCAAATGAGAATTCAGCCACACACTGTTTCATTTCCTGTAGCGTTATTACAATTGAAGCCAAAAGAAAGCAACGGAAAGAAATTCTGGGCAAGCATAGAAAATCTCCCCAGGCCTGATTTACAAATTTGTCAGCTTCAAATGGGTCATTATATCCTACTCTGAACATTTTGCCATGCGGGATTAAGAACTTATTCATTGACTACTACTACTACTACTACTACTACTACTATTATTATTATTATTATTATTATTATTATTATTATTATTATTATTATTATTATTATTATTATTATTATTATTATTATTATTATTATTTCTCTTTTTTGTCCCCTCTGAATTTCATCCATTTATTAGAAAATTTATGGACAAGTGAAGCTCGTCTGAAACAAAGGATGGGAAACAGAACTGTCAAATTTGAGTTTCCCTCAAATTTTAGACCCTTCTCGCCAGCGTTGTTAAGTGAATCACTGCAGGGGTTTTGTTGCTCGGTTGCTAAGTGAATCTGGCTTTTCCCCTGTTGACTTTGCTTGTCAGAAGGTCACAAAAGGGGATCACATGACCCCCCCGGGACACACTGCGACCGTCATAAGTACGAATCAGTTGCCAAAACTTCTGAACTTCTGATCACATGACCACTGGGGAATGCTACCGTTATTGTAAGTGTAAAAAAAAACATTCACAGTCGGTATTGGCAGGGGGGCAGAGGTCGAGCTCGAGGCCTCTGACTTGTGGAGTTCCTCAGGGGTCGGTCCTCTCGCCTCTCCTGTTCAACATCTACATGAAACCGCTGGGTGAGATCATTCGTGGTTTTGGAGTTGGGTATCATCAGTATGCTGATGATACCCAGCTTTTTATTTCGACCCCAAACCACCTCAGTGATGCCCTCAATGTGATGTCCCGTTGCCTGGAAGCAGTTCGGGTCTGGATGGGGAAGAACAGGCTTCAACTCAACCCTGACAAGACTGAGTGGCTGTGCGTACCGGCATCTGGGTATATTCAGAACATTCCATCTCTTTCTATGGGGGGTGAGTTATTACCCCCCGTAGATAGGGCTCGCAACTTGGGAGTCCTCCTAGATTCACAGCTTTCTTTGGAAGACCACATAATAGCTGTGACTAGGGGAGCCTTTGCCCAGGTTCGCCTGGTGCGCCAATTACGGCCCTATCTAGACCGGGATGCCCTGCGTACGGTCACTCATGCGCTCGTGACCTCTCGTTTAGACTACTGCGATGCTCTCTACATGGGGCTGCCCTTGAGGACCACTCGGAGGCTCCAACTGGTACAGAATGTAGCTGCGAGAGTTGTGTTGGGAGTCTCCCGATACTCCCATGTTACACCTCTACTCTGTGAGCTGCATTGGCTCCCAGTTATCCTCCGGGTGAGATTCAAGGTGCTGGTAATGGTTTTCAAAGCCCTACATGGCATGGGTCCAGAGTACCTTAGGAATCACCTGCTGCCGGGATCAACTTCCCTCCGCCCTGTGCGCTCCCACAGAGAGGGCCTCCTCAGGGTGCCAGCGGTCAGAGAATGTCGTCTGGTGGCTCCCAGGGGGAGGTCCTTCTCTGTGAGCACGTCTGACCTATGGAACCATTTACCGGTTGAGCTCCGGATGGCTCCCGACCTTCGTTCCTTCCGACGCGATCTAAAAACATATCTGTTTGAGCAATCCGGTCTGGTCTGACGGGTTTTGTTTTAATTACTGTTTTAACTTATCTTCTACATTTGGGCATTAGGGCTTAATTTGTTTTCAATTTTCTGTATTTGTGCATTTTGATATTTATGTCACTGTTCCCGACCTGAGTCCTTGGGGAAAAGGGCGGTATACAAATCAAATAAATAAAATAAATAAATAAATAATAAATGAACTGTGGAAAAAAGGGTCCATAACACCACAGTCCTTAAGCAAACCAGGTTTTACCCCCAAAAAATCTGGGCAACAAGTTCTACTAGGAAGATGTGCTGTAACTTTGAACGGTTACTAGGTCATAACTGAGGACTTACCTGTGTGTGTGTGTGTGTGTGTGTGTGTGTGTGATTTAAATAATAAAATAAAATGAAATGAAAACGTGTAGCTAACATTTAAGTTAGCCCTTAAATGCCATTTCTTGGTAGAATAGCAGTGGGTTTCTATGCCTATATACTGTATATGCATATACATACACATACACACACACATACATACAGTACATATATCACGCAAAGCCGTTTATGGAGATTTCATAGGAAAAACTGCTTTCCAAGTTTGTTGGGTTGTTTCTGGGATATTTTCTTTTATATCCTTAATGTTTACAGCCCTATTATTATTCTTGGTTTTATTATCTGCAGCATGATTGTAACCATCTTGATTGCAGTGGGTGAAAAAAAAATGGAATTAATGAATCGTGGTGGATGAACTGCATTTAAAAACATACACTTATCACCTGCATATTTTCTGCAAAACTTCATTAAAAAAAAAGAGACTTTATTCTGATCCAGAAACCGGATCAGCCTCAAGACTGGGAAAATAAGAAACTGAATGAAATTGAAAGTGACAGATCACTCTATCTCCTTTAAAGTAGTGACTACTTTATTGGGAAGTATCAACACGATGTAATTAAATGAACTATCTTCTTTCACCTTAGAACGCTTATGTTTTATTCCTTTTTCCCAAGCTGGTTCAATTTCAGCTGCCAAAGAAGGGCAGCTATATGATTATTTCTTTTAAATAAAAGAGCAAACAGATGGATGTTTTATCCATGGATATTTTGTATAAAACAAATCTTTTTCGAAACAAAGATTTTTTCCCCCAGTTAATGGCCAGAGGTGACAAGAGAAGTTTACTTTTTGCCCTGTGCAAACACCCTATTGATTAATTTCTCTCCTTGGCACCTGACCACACATTTTCCTTTGCCTAGAAAAGATGGATGGATGGATGGATGGATGGATGGATGGATGGATGGATGGATGGATGGATGGATATAGAGGTGATCACAGATCAGGACAAAATGGTAAACGGGCTTAATAGGGGTCTTCAAACTTGGCCCTTTTATGACTCGTGGACTTCAATGCCCAGAATTCCTCAGCCAGCGTATCTGGCTAAGGAATTCTGGGAGTTGAAGTCCACAAGTCATAAACGGGCCAGGTTTGAAAACCCCTGGGCTTAACCATACTATTTCTGCATGATTGAGAGAGCTTTAATGACAGCCAGTTGGTTGTAGTAGTTAAGGTACTGGTCTGGAAAACATAAGATTTTGAGTTCTAGTCCTGTCTTAGGCATGAAAGCTGGGCCAGGTGATTTTGCATCAGTCTCCAGGAGGCTGTAAGTTCTAGTCCTGCCTTAGGCATGCAAGCTGGCTGAGTGACATGGACCAATCACCAGGAGGCAGTGAGTTCTAAACCCTTTTTACGCCTAAAATCTGGCTGAGTGACTTTGGGTCAATCACCAGGAGTCTGTGAGTTCTAGTCCTACCTTGGGCATGAAAGCCAGCTGGGTGGCTTGGATCAATCACCAGGAGGCAGTGAGTTCTAGACCCTTCTTATGCCTAAAATCTGGCTGAGTGACTTTGGGTCAACCACCAGGAGTCTGTGAGTTCTAGTCCTACCTTAGACATGAAAGCCAGCTGGGTGACTTGGACCCATCACCAGGAGATAGTGAGTTCTAGTTCTGCATTAGGCATGAAAGCCATCTGGGTGACTTTGGGCCCATCACCAAGAGTCAGTGAATGCTAGTCCTGCCTTAGGCATGAAAGCCAGCTGGGTGGCTTGGATTAATCACCAGGAGGCAGTGAGTTCTAGATCCTTCTTATGCATAAAATCTGGCTGATTGACTTTGGGTCAATCACCAGGAGTCTGTGAGTTCTAGTCCTGCATAAGGCATGAAAGCCATCTGGGTCAATCACCAGAAGACCACCTTAAGCATGAAAGCCACCTGGGTGACTTTGGGCCAGTCACCAGGAGATGCTGAGTTCTAATCTCTCTTCAGTCATGAAAGTCAGCTACATGAGTTTGGGCCAATAATCAGGAGATGGTGAGCTAAGGTTCTGCCTTAATATAAAAGTTGGCTGGGTGACTTTGGTCTCATCACTCAGGAGAATGGGAGTTCTAGTCCTGCCTCAGGCATGAAAGCCAGCTAGGTGACTTTGGGCCAATCACCAGGAGATGGAGAGTTGTGGTCCTGCCTTAGTCATGTAAAATTGTCTGGATGATTTTGGATCAGTCCCTCTCTCTTGGCCCAACCCACCTCAGAGAGTTGCTGTTGTGGAGAAAATAGGAAAAGGAAGGAGAATTAGATATATTTGCTCCTTTGAGTGACTTATAAAATAATAAAGGCAGAATAAAAATCTAATAAATAAATTTTCACTCATGTGTTACATCTTACTAGAACTGTGTCCTTATGATAATATTACTATTGTCATTCTGGCAGGATTGATATCAAGTTCTCTTGACTAATGAAGAATGAGGAGGGACATGACAGCAGTGTTCCAATATCTCAGGGGCTGCCCCAAAGAAGAGGGAGTCAAGCTATTCTCCAAAGCACCTGAAGGCAGGACAAGAAGCAACAGATGGAAACTAACCAAGGAGAGAAGCAACCTAGAATTTGGGAGAATTTTCCTGACAGTTAGAACAATTAACCAGTGTAACTGCTTGCCTCCAGAAGTTGTGAATGCTCCATCCCTGGAGGTTTTTAAGAAGAGACTGGACAGCCATTTGTCTGAAATGGTATAAGTTTTCCTGCCTGGGAAGGGGGTTGGACTAGATGACCTCTAAGGTCCCTTCCAACCAAGTTATTCTGTTCTTTTATTCAGCGTCAGCTGTCTTAGCTTCCTGAAGAACAGCAGATATGACTTTATTTTTTATGTCATTCCATTACATGATGCAATATTGTATTTTAGCATTCTAGCCTTTATATGTTAAAATACTATACAGAAACCAGCACAATACATACTGCAATGCAGTCTAATAACTTTAATTATATACCTTCTGTTTGGACAGCATGCTAAGCTCCCAAGCCACCAAGCAAATAAATTAAACCAAGATTAAAACTAACCAAGCTTAGGAAGCATTGTGTATGAAGCCACCTTCCTTAGTTAAGCATGTTGTACGAACCTAACTTATGTTGGAAGACAAAAATTTTCATCAGGGTCCAGTCCAAGCTGGGAATAAACAAAATGGAGGTTGCTTTAGAAAGAAGGTTGTAGTTTATTAAAGGGCAGAGCCAGACAAAAGCATGGCTCTGGGAAAGCTGACCACATGTTGCTGGGAGTGGTGGGTTTTTATACCTTCTTGGGCTCTTGTGTTTGGAGTTGTTCCTGTGGCATGAACTTTGGCCAGAGTCTGAGTGTGCCTTTCTGGTATTCTGATGGTGGTGGGTTAATCCTATTATGTCCCAAAGGTCATATCCTGCTTCCCTGGGGCTGGGGCTGATGACTATGTCCTAGGTTGGATTTTTTTGGTGTGAGGGATTGTTGAGATCTTTGTCTTTCTAATCCCAGCTTCCTGGCTCCAAGATTATCACATCTGCATTTCTACAGACCTGGTTCCTGTTTGGGGGCAGAGAGACTTGGCGGGTTGGTTTCTGCTTTTAAGATCCTTTGGGGAAATATATTCTGCCTTTTTAATATTTCCCAAAATATTTATTTCTCTGGATTCTTCCCACACTTCCATGTAAAGTTCTTTGTTCTATCAAGTTAGCGCAGGGACTGTCATGCTGGTGATTGTCTGAATGGAAGTTTAATCACCTCTTGACTTCAAACCGTGTTACCTTTGCAGCTCACAACGCATATGAAGGGAAGTTTATACTTGCTGCTATCTCTTCTGTGCTTATGTCCCGGAGAACCCCATGTCTCTTGGCTGATGTGATGTTTTTTGGCTGAGTGTGCCAACCTGTCTCTCTTGTGCTCTGCAACTGTGTGTGTGTGTGTGTGTGTGTGTGTGTGTGTGTGTGTGTGTGTCTGTGTATGCAGTCCCTTTATTACTAGGGAGAACACGATAACTTGTTTCCAATCCATCTGCCCTGATCCCACCAGAAAGGCAAGGCAATAACAATTATCTCTGTTCTTGCATTTCTCCCATCTCCTTGTACAGTAATGAATTGGAACAGCTCCTTGCTGCGGACTTCTCTCCCAAATAATTAATTTCCTAAGATATTCTATTTACTGGTGAAGCTGTTTGAATGAAAGAAGTGATTACTTCTGGAGTAAACAGAGCAGCTAACCACAGTTTGCAAACAAAGGCGATGGCAGTTTCCATAAAAGTCAGGACTTTTGAAAACAGCTTTTTTTTCTTTGTTTTTTTCTTCTCCTGTGGCTTTAATGTCCTTCCTTTCTCCCTCCTTTCTTTCTTTCTTTCTTTCTTTCTTTCTTTCTTTCTTTCTTTCTTTCTTTCTTTCTTTCTTTCTTTCTTTCTTTCTTTCTCTTTCCTTCTTCTCTCTCTCTCTCTCTCTCTTTCATTTTCTCTTTCTCTCTGTTTTGCTCTCCCTTACATTCATTGCAGCCAAATAATTAACCATTGCAGGAATATGCAGATATAAACCTTTGTCCTTTTTAGAGACATCCTATAAGTGTTTAACCAGTTTGCAAAGAACCTTACTATCTATCTATCTATCTATCTATCTATCTATCTATCTATCTATCTATCTATCTATCTATCTATCTATCTATCATCTCTCTTTTTATCTGTCATCTATCTATCTCTATCATCATCTCTCTATCATTTTATGTATAATATCTATCTATCTATCTATCTATCTATCTATCTATCTATCTATCTATCTATCTCTATCTAAACTTTTATTTATCATCTATTATCTATATAATGTTAGCAGCCAATCACAATCACTGGAAAATGAACAGTGATTACAAAGGGTTGTGTGCAGTGGCCAATTAGTGACCCTTTCTAGAATTACATCCCCCAAAATACTGGCGTCAAACACATCCAATCTAAAATTTGGGACCTCAGGTGTTTTCAGTATTGCATCCAGAAAGGGTGCACACGTACACAGGTGCAACGTCACAACCCAAGTCTTTTCTACATGTCCACAAGGTCAACTTACTACCTTAGTTCCACCATGTTGCTCAAACACATTAAAATCTTCCTAATCATGTGGCCTATAGCCCTTACTATCCCTCCCAAAACTATTCGCCTTCAAGAGCCAATGCAGCCGCAGCCATTCCAGGCGCCGCCATCTTAGATCTGACATCATCTGTCTCCAGTCTGCAACACAGACCTTTCAGCAGATCCAAGGCAGCTCCACACCTATTTCCACCACTCAGGTGACCTTGAGGACACAGATAAACCTCCAGGTGGCCTCAATGTCTCTCTAAAAGAATGTAAATGACCGGCTGTCTGCAAGGAGTATCAATTCTTCCATTCCCCACCATCCAGTCAGAGCTGAAGAAGCTTCTTGGATGAGAAGTGAAACGTCTTCTAAGAACAAGAAAGTCCAGTTGCCTTGAGAAAAAGCACCTTTGGGATAACTGTGACCTGAATAGAATAGAGCTGGAAGGGACGCTGATGGTCTTCTCGTCCAGCCCCCTGCTCAAGGAGGAGAGCCTATACCATCTCAGACAGGTGATTTTCTAATCTTTTCTTTAAAATCTCCAGTGGTGGAGCGCCCACGATTTCTGCTGTTCCACTGGTTGATTGTCCTCACTGTCAGGAAGTTTCTCCTTAATTCCAGGTTGCTTCTCTCCTGGATGATTGAGTATCTCCACAGTGCTGCTGTAGAATTTCCTGGACCTTTCGAAGAACAAGCTGAAGCCACAATCTCCTGGAGAAGGACTGAATGTCCCTCTCTCCTTTGGCCCTGATTTTGACTGCGATGATCTCACTCGGAGAGGCGGCGGACCGTGCCACACGACAGCCACCAAGTGGAAGCTGTTGTTTGTGCCCCAGCTGTGCCAAATGGGAAGGCCCCCTACGGTGATGCTGGTACAGAGACCTGCTGTGAGCATCTCAGCTGTATGCCACCTTTGGCACCAGCGACAATGCTGCAGCTGTGCTAATTGTCTTTGGCAACCGCTTTTGTTGCCGATTGCGAGGGTGGAATTGTGCAATCTGTACAGGAAGATGAGCTTACTCCTCAATTCCCCTTGGATGAATGTTCTGTATCTTAATAAATTATTTGTGGGGATATAAAAACTTGCAATAAATTAAGGTCTTGGCTTTTCGGAAGGCAGGCATGATTCGGAGAATGCCAAATGGCTTATGCAGGATTTGGCTGAGTCGTGTCTTCTTTATTATTTTTTCCCCTGGTGTCCTTTTAGGTGGAACATTTACCTCGGACAATATAAAAGTGGAGGGATGTGGACAAAGCTGGGAAAATGTTACCTGAATAAGGCTATGGGGCAACCATCTGATTTTAATTCAGTCTTGGAATAAACAAATATTTTTAGAAAGTTTCCTGAAAAATAGATAGGTACAGTGTACATTTGGAAGGGACCTTGGAGATCTTCTAGTCCAACCCCCTGCTCAAGCAGGAGACCCTATAGAAGTTTAGACAAGTGGCTGTCTAGTCTCTTATTAAAAAGCTCCAGTGATAGAGCACCCATAACTTCTGATGACAAGCTATCCCACTGGTTAATTGTTCTCACTGTTAGGAAGTTTCTCCTTAATTCCACGTTGCTTCCTTCCTTGGTTAGTTTCTATCCATTGTTTCTTGTCTTGCCTTCTGGTGTTTTGGAAAATAGGTTGACCCCCCCCTCCTGTTTGTGGTAGCCCCTCAAAAATGGAATGGTGCTATCACATTTCCCCCTAGTCCTTCTTTTCTCCAGACCAGCCACATCCAATTCTTGTTAGTTGCAAGGTCATCTCCGTCCCATCGCAGCCCCATGGACAACATTCCTCCAGGCCTTCCTGTCCTCTACCATCTTCTGGAGTCCATTTAAGCTCACACCTACTGCTTCAGTGACTCCAGCCACCTCATTCTCTGTCATCCCCTTCTTCTTTATGGACCTCCATCCATAGCCCTTCAAACACTCTGTCTATCAGCCCTAATAAGCAGGCATATACATAGAATGAAGGCTACTGCTAAGCTTGTAAGCTGCCCTGAGTCTTCGGAGAAGGGCGGGATATAAATGGAATTAAAATAAAAAAATAAAATAAAAAATAATTCCTTAAATCTATTTGTCACCTCTACTGTATATTCATCAGGGATATGATTTAGTTCATACCTGAGTGGTCTAGTGCTTTTCCCTACTTTCTTCAGTTTAAGCCTAAACTTTGCAAAAAGAAGCCAATGGTCTGAGCTACAGTCAGCTCCTGGTCTTGCTTTTACTGACTGTATAGAGCTTCTCCATCTTTGGCTGCCGAGCACATAGTCAATCTGATTTCTGTGTTGACCATCTGGTGATGTCCATGCGTAGAGCCATCTCTTGGGTTGTTGAAAAAGAGTGTTTGGTATGACCATCGTATTCTCTTGACAAAATTCTGTCAGCCTGTGCCCTGCTTCATTTTGTACTCCAAGGCCAAACTTGCCTGTTATTCCGATTATCTTTTGGCTTCCTACTTTAGCATTCCAATCCCCCATGATGATAAGAACATCATTTTTTTGGTGTTAGTTCTATAAGGAGCTGTAGTGCTTCATAGAACTGGTCAATTTCATCCTCTTCAGCACTAGTGGTTGGGCCATAGACTTGGACTACTGTGATATTGAATGGTTTACCTTGGATTCGAACTGAGATCATTCTGTCATTTTGGGGATTGTATCCCAGTATTGCTTTTCCTGCTCTTTTATTGTCTATGAAGGCTACTCCATTTCTTCTGAGGGATTCTTGCCTGCAGTAGTATACCTGATGGTCCTCTGAATTAAATTCACCCATTCCTGTCCATTTTAGTTCTCTGATTCCTAAGATGTTGATGTTCAGTCTTGTCATCTCTTGTTTGACCACGTCCAGCTTTCCTTGATTCATGGATCTTACATTCCAGGTTCCTATGGAGAAAAAATCTTTACAGCATCGGACTTTCCTTTCACCACCAGACACATCCACAGCTGAGCGTCCTTTCGGCTTTGGCCAAGTCGCTTCATTCTTTCTGGCACTACTCGTACTAGCCCTCTGCTCTTCCCCAATAGCATATTGGACGCCTTCTGACCTGAGGGGCTCATCTTCCAGTGTCATATCTTTTTGCCTTTTGGTACTGTGGTGTAGCCAATTCTTAGCAGGCATTGAGCGAGATGGAAGGTTCAAGACAGCAACATACTTTATTAAAGGTCAAACAGAGCAGAAGCAATAATGGAGCTGCTACACAGCTATTTATATGGTTGGCCGATAGGTGGTGACCAATAGGTTGGAAGCATAGATTTCCCGCCCAAAGACCTACTTAGCTAGCTGGAGACAACCAGTCTGGGCCAGCTAGCAACTGTTACAACGTACACATGAACTAGTACTTAGCAATTGAATGCAAGCAATTAGCAAGCAGCGCAACATGAGCAAACACTTACAACATATACAAAAGGCCAATACATTACAGGTACTGTTAATGGGGTTTACATGGCAAAGATACTGGAGTGGGTTGCCATTTCCTTCTCCAGTGGATCACGCTTTGTCAGAACTCTCTGCTATGACCTGTCCACCTTGGGTGGCCCTGCACAGCATAGTTCATAGCTTCATTGGATTACACAAGCCCCTTCACCATGACAAGGCAGTAATCCATGAAGGGGATCCAATTCTACCAAATCTAATTTTTAATATTCACAGTTGTCTCTCTCGATTCCCAGCGGAATCTCGCCAACATCCCATGCTTTGGGGCAACCAGGCATTCTACCAAATCTTTCCAACAGCAGATTTTTCCACCCTACAAGCAAATATTTGCCTCCAAACAACAATCACAACAGCTTTGTTCTCTTTATCCCAGCAGGAGGCTGCTCTAAAACTCTTTCCTCATGTAAGGAAGGGTTTGCCAGTTTCCCATCAGTCTCTGCCCAAAAGAAAATGATCAAGGGTGAGGAGAATTGTAGACCAAAATATCTACAATCACTCAGAAAAAAAGAAGCTCATTAATTTACTTCTTAGAGGCCAATTTCAATCATGGCATTTTTTGTGGTGCTGTAGCGAGTTCTTCTTAAATGAAGCTATCTTATCACACACGTCTTCATTGCCTTTGTATGCATGTATTTTATGTGTGTGTGTGTGTGTGTGTGTGTGTGTGTGTCCTTCAGTAACAGTAAAGCTATAATGAAATACAGGAAGTCTTCAACTTACAGTCCCAGCTTAGCCCAAAATTTATGTTCCTAAGTTGTTTTAAGCAGGTTGTGCCCCATTTTACAAACAGTCCCTTTTTTTCAGTGCCAGTGTAACTTTCAATGGTCGTTAAATGAACTGTTGAAAGTTGAGAATGACCTATATTCAGTGCTTTTTTTGTAAAAGAAAAAGGTGCCGGAACTCACACATGTCATACAACCCGCCTTGCCTACCCTACAAAGTTCCATCCAAAAAAAGTGCCGGAACTCCGTTCTGGGCGTTCTATGACAAAAAAAAGCCCTGCCTATATTAATGGCGGAACTGATTTCTTTGTATCAGGTTTGGTTATATAGGCTCCCAGTCTTCCCATTATCGTGATTGCCAGCTTGAACTTTGCTTATTATTGCTTGAAGAGGCCCCTCTTCCACTTAACCTACTTGTTAAGGTTTTTTTTCTTTTTTCCTGCAATATTGAAATTATGAAGAGCCTTGGATTCCATTATCTGTGGAGTTGATTGGTTCCCAAGTGTTGGTCAGCTTAGCTTAGGGCATACCTACACCCCCTGCTGTCAACAAAAGTGCGTATAGTCAAGGCTATGGTCTTCCCAGTTGCAATGTATGGCAGTGAAAGCTGGACCATATTAAAGGCTGAGCGCCAAAGGATTGAGGCCTTTGAGCTATGGTGCTGGAGAAGACTCCTGCGAGTCCCTTGGACTGCAAGGCGATCAAACCAGTCGGTCCTAGAGGAGATCAACCCCGACTGCTCTTTAGAAGGCCAGATCCTGAAGCTAAAACTCAAATACTTTGGCCACCTAATGAGAAGGATGGACTCACTGGAGAAGAGCCTAATGCTGGGAAAGATTGAGGGCAAGAGAAGAAGGGGACGACAGAGAAGGAGGTGGCTGGATGGAGTCACTGAAGCAGTAGGCGTGAGCTTAAAGGGACTCCAGAAGATGGTGGAGGACAGGAAGGCCTGGAGGAACATTGTCCATGGGGTCGCGATGGGTCGGACACCAATTTGCAGCTAACAACAACAACACACACCCTGGTTGCCCGTTCACAAGGACATACCGACCTACTGAAAAAAATTTCTGTAGGCTGAACAGGTATACTATTTTCCACTAACCCCAAGCCTATTCAAGCCACAACCTCCACCTTTGTTTTCTGGCTGTCCCATTTAAATGCTGCATTTCACACTCCACACCCACGGAGGGTCACCGAGGCAAAGCTCAACAGAAACTTTTTCCTTGAATCAGTTTTTTTATCTTTAGACTTGCAAGGTTCTGCTAACATAGAGCTGTGGTGGTGCAGTGGTTAGAGTGCAGTACTGCAGGCTACATCTGCTGACTGCCATCTGCCAGCAGTTTGGCAGTTCGATTCAGACTGGCTCAAGGTTGACTCAGCCTTCTGTCCTTCTGAGGTTGGTAAAATGAGGACCCAGATTGTTGGGGGCAACAGGCTGACTCTGTAAATCGCTTAGAGAGGGCTGTAAAGCACTATGGGGTGGTATATAAGCTTAAGTGCTATTATGATAGACAGACAGACGGGCAGACAGACAGACAGACAGACTGACAGACAGAGATAGATAGATAGATAGATAGATAGATAGATAGATAGATAGATAGATAGATAGATAGATAGATGATAGATAGATAGATAGATAGATAGATAGATAGATAGATAGACAGACAGACAGACAGACAGACAGACAGACAGACAGACAGACAGACAGACAGTCCTGGTGGCACAATGGTTAGAATGCAGTATTGCAGGCCAACTCTGCCCACTGCCTGGAGTTCGATTCAGACTGGCTCAAGGTTGACTCAGCCTTCCATTCTCCTGAGGTCAGTAAAATGAGAACCCAGATTGTTGGGGGCAATAGGTTGACTCCATAAACCGCTTAGAGAGGGCTGTAAAACACTGTGAAGCAGTATATAATCATACTAAGGAAAGTACAGTTGCCACTGGGATTACGAATAGCTCCTTCGGATTGTAAAACTGAGCAGAGCAAAGGCCTTTTCCATAAAGCCTGGCTTAATTCGCCTAGGCCTAAGCCTTGCAGAGAAGACTACGGCATAGAATTTCTTCTCTCACACTAACGTTTAACAAATAACAATAACAATAACAACAACAACAACAACAACAACAACAACAACAACAACAACAACAATAATAATAATAATAATAATAATAATAATAATAATAATAATAATCGTTCACAGGAGAGCTGCGCTGAAAATTACAGGTTCTGCCCATCTAAGTGTAACGAGTCACTTGCCATAAATATACAGTGACTCATTTTTGTTGTTGTTGTTCTTGTTCAGGGAGGTGCTGGTGGTGAAGAAGCTATCATTAATCCTTGCCCTGTTCCCCTTAATGCATGGTGGAGCAGTCCGGGATGCACGATAAACAGAAACAGTTTAAACAAATTTGCTGGAAAAAGCTCCAGCTGATAGTATCTTCTTAGACTCGGCTGTTAACGGCTTGCTTACCACAATCAATTAGACACTAATAATAACATGGGAGAGCAATCTGAACACTCGTCTCTAGCTGGAGAACACTGAAATCTCCAGGTCACCATTCAGCATCATATTGGAAGATGAGGTGAGGTCCAAGCTCTGAGCTTCTTGAATGAGAAACGAAACGTCTTCAAAGAAAAACAAGGAAGTCCAGTTGCCTCCTCAAAAAAACACCTTTGGGATAACTATGACCTGGTTGATTGAGACTCTCCACAGACATTTAACTATGCACAAAGCTGAAGAAGCTTCTTCGATGAGAAACGAAACGTCTTCAAAGAAAAACAAGGAAGTCCAGTTGCCTCCTGAAAAAGCACCTTTGGGATAACTATGACCTGGTGGACTGAGACTCTCCATAGACATTTAACTATGCACAAAGCTGAAGAAGCTTCTTGGATGAGAAACGAAACGTCTTCAAGGAAAAATAAGGAAGTCCAGTTGCTTCCTGAAAAAACACGTTTGGGATAACTATGACCTGGTGGACTGAGACTCTCCATAGACATTTAATTATGCACAAAGCTGAAGAAGCTTCTTGGATGAGAAGCGAAATGCCTTCAAAGACAAAACAGAGAAGTCCAGTTGCCTCCTGAAAAAACACGTTTGGGATAACTATGACCTGGTTGATTGAGACTCTCCACAGACATTTAACTATGCACAAAGCTGAAGAAGCTTCTTGGATGAGAAACAAAACGTCTTCAAAGAAAAACAAGGAAGTCCAGTTGCCTCCTGAAAAAGCACCTTTGGGATAACTATGAGCTGGTGGACTGAGACTCTCCATAGACATTTAACTATGCACAAAGCTGAAGAAGCTTCTTGGATGAGAAGCGAAATGTCTTCAAAGACAAAACAGAGAAGTCCAGTTGCCTCCTGAAAAAAGCACCTTTGGGATAACCATGGCCTGGTTGATGGATAATCTCCATAGACATCCATCCCTGGAGCTTTTCCAAAATAGACTGGACAGCCATTTGACCAGGATTATATAACATCTCTGCCTTGAGCAGGGGGTTGGACTAGAAGACCTCCAAGATCCCTTCCAGTCCTATTATTCTATGTTCAGGTAAGCTAATTGCATTTGTTACCCATGAACCAAACAAATTTATGCACCCCCAATGCGTAAGCCAAAATGATGCATCCATTGTTGTTGTTGTTGTTGTTGTTGTTGTTAGTTGCGAAGTCATGTCCGACCCATCGCGACCCCATGGACAACGTTCCTCCAGGCCTTCCTGTCCTCTACCATCTTCTGGAGTCCATTTAAGCTCACGCCTCCTGCTTCAGTGACTCCATCCAGCCACCTCATTCTCTGTCGTCCCCTTCTTCTTCTTCTTCCCCTTCTTTTCTTGCCCTCCATCTTTCCCAGCATTAGGCTCTTCTCCAGTGAGTCCTTCCTTCTCATTAGGTGGCCAAAGTATTTGAGTTTTAGCTTCAGGATCTGGCCTTCTAAAGAGCAGTCAGGGTTGATCTCCTCTAGGACTGACCGGTTTGATCACCTTGCAGTCCAAGGGAATCGCAGGAGTCTTCTCCAGCACCAGAGTTCAAAGGCCTCAATTCTTTGGCGCTCAGCCTCTTATGGTCCAACTTTCCCAGCCATACATTGCAACTGGGAAGACTTGTAGCCTTGACTACACGCACTTTTGTTGGCAGGGCGACGTCTCTGCTTTTTAGTCTGCTGTCTAGATTTGCCATGTCTTTCCTCCCGAGGAGCAAGCGTCTTTTAATTTCTTGGCTGCAGTCCCCATCTGCGGTGATCTTGGAGCCCAGGAAAATAAAATCTGTCACTACCTCCATTTCTTCCCCATCTATTTGCCAGGAATTGAGAGGGCCGGATGTTATGATCTTGGTTTTCTTAATGTTGAGTTTCAACCCAACTTTTGCACTCTCCTTCTTCACCCGCAACACGAGGCTGTTTAGTTCTTCTTCACTTTCTGCCATTAGAGTGCATCCATACCTTCGGATATTGGGAAGATAGATGAACAACCATCATCGTTCTCCGGCGTGAAGCTTCGGACAGTTGAATTCCCTTTACTTCTTTAAAAACATTTGTGCATTTTATAGAATGCCATCATTTCACCAGCCAGGCTAGCCTCTTCCTTTCTTGTCCCATAAAATAAGCCCCAAGTTACTCATTTTGGAATAAATATTCGTGCATTTGTCACTGGTTAATGTGCAAGGGTTTTTTTAGTGTTTTTTTTAAAGAAACCTTGAATAGTCCTTTTTTTAAAAAAAATGCAGCTGACTTATCTTATTTGGGATATGAGTTTAGCAGCTTTTTTGACTCCCTATCAAAACACAAACAATAAAAAAGTGGGGAGGTGAAATGGAGGGAAGAGACCGGGAAGCCGACATCCCTGGAATAAATTGTTTATGTCCTCGCAGTGTGTTTAAATAGTTTTTTTTTTACATGTAGAACATTAAATTTTTATCAACAAATCAAGAAAAGGACATTTGTACACAGAAATCAATTCGCTGGGCAACTATCTCCAAGGCTGATTTGTAATTTATTTTACCCATAAAACATTTTTTTTGTTGTTTGTTTGTTTCCTTTTCTCTCTTTTTAGATCTAGGTTTATTTCTTCTGGGCCGAGAGAAACTGGCAGCCTTTTCTGGCACGTACCTGAGACAGCCACACGGAGAGCAATAAAGATAAAGAAATTACGTCGCAAGAGAAAGTAGCAGTGCAGGGGAAACGACGGAGAGTTTTAATGGCTTTCTGCTATGACGCTGCCCTTAGACGGAGAAGATGTATTTAAGAATTGCACTTTTTAATCCCCTGAAAGGAGAAGTTGGGTTATAAACAGGTTACTCCGGAGCCCATCTCTAGATTACTGGGAGAGGGACATCCACCCTGTTTTCTGGATCCTCATCAAAAATGGCATTTCCCCCCCCCCCCCCAACTTTTGCTGGGACAAAATGGAAAGTCCATAAGAAGCCAGCAATGTAGAAATGAATACAATCATAGCACTGATGATACAACCTAGCTGGGTCATGAAACGTCTGCAAGAAAATAGCCAATCTGAGAGAGAAGCTACAACCACACAGTTCAACCCTGAGCTAGAAAGATTGTCTTGTATTGAACAATTACAGTCTGGTTGCAGTTTTTTAGAGGTGAGCAAACTCCTCTCACTCTTAGCACTGATGATGTAACCTAGCTGGGTCATGAAACGTCTGCAAGAAAACAGCCAAGCTCAGAGAGCACCAAGGACCTCACAGTCCTCCTCCTCCTCCTTCTCCTCCTCCTCCTCACTCTGCAAATCCCAGTCCCTTCTAGCACTGATGATGTAACCTAGCTGGGTCATGAAATGTCTGCAAGAAAACAGCCAAGCTCAGAGAGCACCAAGGACCTCACAGTCCTCCTCCTCCTCCTCCTCCTCCTCCTCCTCCTCCTCCTCCTCCTCCTCCTCCTCCTCCTCCTCACTCTGCAAATCCCAGTCCCTTCTAGCACTGATGATGTAACCTAGCTGGGTCATGAAATGTCTCCAAGGAAACCGCCAGGCTCAGAGAGCACCAAAGACCCAACAATTATTCCTTCTTCTCCTCCTCCTCCTCTTCTTCCTCCTCCTCCTCCTCCTCACTCTGCAAATCCCAGCCCCTTCTAGCACTGGGTCATGAAACGTCTGCAAGAAAACAGCCAAGCTCAGAGAGCAGCTAGAAACCCACAGTTCAACCCTAAGCTCCAAATATTCTCTTGTATTGAACAATTACAATCTTATTGCAGTTCTTAGAGATTGAGCAAACCTCATTCCTTCCTAGCACTGGTGATGTAATGCAGCTGGTTCAAGAAACATCTGCTAGAAAGCAACAAAGCTCAGAGAGCACCAAGGAACACACACTTCAACCCTGAGCTACAAATATTCCATTTTATTTATAAATAAAATTGTGCATTGAACAAAAAGAACAAATATTAGGGCTAGATTTCTTTCTTTCTTTCTTTCTTTCTTTCTTTCTTTCTTTCTTTCTTTCTTTCTTTCTTTCTTTCTTCCTTCCTTCCTTCCTTCCTTCCTTCCTTCCTTTTTCCTTTCTTTTTTCTCTTTCTCTTTCTTTCTCTTCTCTTTTCCCCTCTCTCTGTTTCCCTTCCTTCCTTCCTTCTTTTTTTCCTTCCTTCTTTTTTTCCTTCCTTCCTTCCTTCCTTCCTTCCTTCCTTCCTTCCTTCCTTCCTTCCTTCCTTCCTTCCTTCCTTCCTTCCTTCCTTCCTTCTGTTTTTCTTTCTTTTTTCTCTTTCTCTTTCTCTTCTCTTTTTCCCTCTTTCTTTCTTTCTTTCTTTCTTTCTTTCTTTCTTTCTTTCTTTCTTTCTTTCTTTTTCCTCCTCCTTTCTTTCCCATCATGCCTAGAGGGTTAGGGTTAGGGTTATGCTGCCCATCTTGCCTGTAGGCAGCTCTAGGCATCTTGCAACCAATAAAAGCAACCAGACAAAATACCAAAACAATAACTATTGACACTAAAGAATAGAAATATTAATAAATTAAATTAAATTAAATTAAATTAAATTAAATTAAATTAAATTAAATTAAATTAAATTAAATTAAATTAAATTAAAGTATAGAAATATTAATAAATTAAATTAAATTAAAAGTGACTTCAGGGTTAACAAAGATGGTAAGGAAGGGAGCAAGTTGCCCACAGGGAAGGCATGAGGCCCTTATCTTAATGCCTTAGCCATTTTCAATATGACGTGGCCCCCCCACCCCCATCGGGGTCCCAGGCCAATTGGTAGAGCCAGGTCTTCAGAGCTCTTAGAGCAGGATCCTCAACCTTGGCAACTTTAAGACTTGTGGACTTCAACTCCCAAAATTCTGGGAATTGAAGTCCACAAGTCTTAAAGTTGACAAAGTTGGAGACCCCTGCCTTAGAATTCCAAAAGGGTGGGTGTAGATCTCATCTGAAAGGGTGTGATGTTCCAAGAGGGAGAGTCCACAGCAGAAAAGCTTCTACTCATTGACCCCATCACCCATAACACCTCCTATTGACAAAACTTTTCAGAGTTGTCTTCAGTATGTGGTAGAAAAGTCAAGATGGCTTACAGAATGCTGGGAGTCTGGGACCCAATGTCCCTGAAATCTTCCCACAAGTCAGTGGGGAAGTCTTGGAGGAGCCTTGGTGGAGCAGTGGGCTAATGCCTCCTTAAGTAACACCAGCTGCCTGCAATTAGTGCAGGTTCGAGTCCCACCAGGCTCAAGGTTGACTCAGCCTTCCATCCTTCCGAGGTAGGTAAAATGAGGACCCAGATTGTGGGGGGCAATAAGCTGACTTTGTAATAATGCCGCTTGGGGTGTGTGTGTGAAAGCCCTAATAAGCAGGCATATACATAGAATGAAGGCTACTGCTAAGCTTGTAAGCCGCCCTGAGTCTTCGGAGAAGGGCGGGATATAAATGGAATTAAAATAAAATAAATTTAAAAAAATATACATATAATGAAGGCTATTGCTAAGCACATTGTGCTTTAGATTGTAAGCCGCCCTGAGTCTTCGGAGAAGGGCGGGATATAAATGGGATTTAAAAAAAAAGTCTGAGAAACTTGCAATAGAAAGTCAATGGGGATTGTGTGACTGGCCAACAGCTGGAGGTGGTAGAGAGTTTGAATTTGCAATTTCCTTCCTGGAAAGGTCACAAGGAGAAAGCCAAAGAAGAACCTTGCAGGGAAGGTCAAACATCACTTGGGTAAGTCTCCCTCACTCATGAAATCTCTGCCAAAAGATTACTAACAAGTTATGGGTTGTCTAGTGTACTTTCTACTTCTACTCCTTGACCCCATCACCCATAACACCTCCTATTAACAAAACTTTTCAGGGTTGTCTTCAGTATGTGGTAGAAAAGTCAAGATGGCAACCACAACAGTACCACCATGTATAAACAGAGGCATAAAATCACATGAAGTATTAGTACTGTTTTATGAATCCTTAGGGACGTGGTGGCTCAGTGGGTTAGGATGCTGAGCTTGTCAATCAGAAGGTCGGCAGTTTGGCGGGTCGAATCCCGAGTGCCGTGTAACAGAGTGAGCGCCTGTTACTCGTCCCAGCTTCTGCCAACCTAGCAGTTCGAAAGCACGTAAAAATGCAAGTAGAAAAATAGGGACCACTACGGTGAGAAGGTAACAGCGTTCCGTGTGCCTTTGGCATCTAGTCATGCCGGCCACATGACCATGGAGACATCATCAGACAAGCGCTGGCTCTTTGGCTTTGAAATGAAGATGAACAACTAGCACACATGTGCGGGGAAACCTTTACCTTTTTATGAATCTTTAGTGAGGTCACATCTGGAATACCACATCCATTTTTGGTCAACACATTACAAAAAATATGTTGAGTACAAAGAAAAGAAACTAAGATAATTATAAATCAGGAGACAAAAACGTGTGAAGTAAAGGTTGCGGGACTTGGGTTGGGCTAGTCTAAAGAAAAGAAGAAATAGGGGAGACATGATAGCAGAATTCCAGTATTTGAGGGGCTGCCACAAAGAAGAGAGGGGTCACTTAATTTTTCAAAGCACCAGAGGGCAGGACAAGACACAATGGATGGAAACTAATCAAGGGGAGAAACAACCTGGAACTGAGGAGAAACTTCCTAACAGTGAGAACAATTAACCAGCGGAATGGCTTGCCACCAGAAGTTGTTGGTGCTTCATCACTGGAGTATTTTAAGAAGAAATTGAACAACCATTTGTCTGAAATGATATAGGGTCTCCTGCTTGAGCCCAGGTGGGGGTGGGGGTGGGGGTTGGAGTAGAAGACAAGAAACAATGGATGGAAACTAATCAAGGGGAGAAGCAACCTGGGATTAAGGAGAAATTTCCTGACAGTGAGAACAATTAATCAGTGGAACAAACCTGCCTTCAGAAGTGGTGAATGCTCCAACACTGGAAGTTTTTAAAAAGAGACTGAACAGCTATTTGCTTGAAATGGTATAGGGTTTCCTGCCTGAGCAGGGGGTTGGACTAGATGACCTCCAAGGTCCCCTTCCATCTCTGTTATTCTGTTGTCTCTCGGGGACGCCCACTAAAATGGCATGGCAAATTGATCAGGAAAACTGAGCATCCCCTAGATCAGGGGTCTTCAAACTCGGCCATTTTATGACTCATGGACTTCAACTCCCAGAATTCCTCAGCTAGGCATGCTGGCTGAAGAATTCTGGGAGTTGAAGTCCATGAGTCATAAAAGGGCTGAGTTTGAAGACCCCTGCCCTAGATTCTTACCTCTTTCCCCTGAACTTCAATGTTTTCTTCTGTTTCACTAGATTCCAGACAATGGTGGGATTCAGATAGGTGAACAACCAGTTCTCCGTGTGGATGCTGCTTCCGGAAATCCATTCTGGGCCTGGGCAACAAAAAAGTAGCTACCGGTTCTACCCAACTGGTGTGAACTGGCTGAATCCCACCACTGCCTGTGTGTGAGTTGGGCGTCCATATACATTTGTTTAGTAAGCACAAACAAATAAAAAAAACAAATACAGATCTTCAGCCACCTTGCTTTCCGATTCTCTTAGTACAGCAGGTTATCTTACACAAAGGGGTGTCAAACTCAATTTCATGGAGGGCCGCATCAGCATTGCGGTTGCCCTCAGGGGGCCGGGTGGGTGTGGCCTGGGTGGGTGTGGCCTACTGGGTGGGTGTGGCTAGAGTGCGTATGGCCTACTGGGTGGGCGTGGCCAGCTCTACATCGTTGGCATCAAGGGTGCCTATGGGGGCCTGGGCAGGAGTGGGACAGATCTGGGGGGTCTCTGGCAGAAGGAGGGTCTCTGGGCCAGGGCCAAGGCAGTGGGGGCCGTTCCCTCACTGTTTCCAGGATGGCTTCGTGGGCCGCATGAAACCACTTCGCGGGCCAGATCCGGCCCCCGGGACTTGTGTTTGTCATGTCTATCTTACACTTTTCTGCAATGTTATTTTTAATGGTGTTACTATATAAATAAAGCCTGTTTTTCCCCCCCCGGAGGATCAATTATCTTATCTTTTTTTAGTCCCTGCGGTATTATTTTTTTTATTTTTATTGCTGTGTCAATCTGCATTCATTCATTCATTCATTCATCATTTATTCATTTATTGAGCAAAACCAGTCACCTTGCATGGGAGGGAGAGAAAAAGAAAATAAAGTATCTGATTCCAAGCTCGTTACACGCAGGCAAATAAAACAAGAGACCCTTTCATTAAAAACCAAAACAAAAGAAAATTGTGGTCTTTCATTTGCAAACCTGTGTGGATTTGCTGTGGATTTGTATCTGAACGCCACTAGAGCTGCGTTTTTAAACCAAGCGCTCGTATTTGTTTGGGGATTTCCAGAAAAGGAGAAGAAATAAGAGCATTTAAAATGTAGTGCATAATTCATTTGCTGTGGATAGCTTCCAATTCTCTTTTTTCCCTCTATTGGTTTCTTTGTTTTTAATTTATTTAAATAGCTGATTCTTTAAAAAAAACAACCCCTGAATCCCACAGTCAACCAACACTAGCCTATTACATCTCTCCCTGAAAAATAATTCTCTTTTTTTTTCCATCCTTAAATGCTGTTGTGGTCCTCAGATGTTTAGAAAAACAGGAATCACAAAGCACAGCCAAATTAACTACCAAAATGAAAATAGCTGGTTCCCATTATTTCAATAATGGTTGCTTTCTGCATATAACTTGTTTTGCCTTTCTGGTCGACAAACAGACACCCAGCCTTATTCTCAGTACCCAGTTTGCAGAAAGAAACGCATTAACAGACGTTGCGTCTATAAATTCCCCTAAAATGAAATCCAGAGCAAATTCAAGGTCTATTCATCAGCTCCAGAAGGAAAGTGCCATTCACTCAAAAAGAGGTCAGTTGATTTTGTTAGCTAAAGTGACACTGGCTACAAATCTGGAGAGCTTTTCTGAGGTATATTATATGAAATATGAGGAATCTTGGGCAAAGCGAAGAGAACGCTGATGATCAGTGAAATATAAGGGCTGGGCGAAACGTGTTTCCCCCCCCCCCATCAATTCAGTTTCTATCAAATTCTGCACTCCGAAGACAGGCCATTGAAGAATTATTAACTGATTTGCAAAACATTCAGCTCAATCCAATAAAATGGATTCTAGGCTGGACATTACATAGACTAACCAAGGACATCGACTGTGAACAGGCAGAAATTGTTCTCACCATCTGTTAAAATCTCGAGAAGCCAACAGATTTCTGCATTCAAACTACCTTTAGATATAATAATAATAATAATAATAATAATAATAATAATAATAATAATAAGAAGAAGAAGAAGAAGAAGAAGAAGAAGAAGAAGAAGAAGAAGAAGAAGAAGAAGAAGAAGAAAAAGAAGAAGAAGAAAAAGAAGAAGAAGGAGGAGGAGGAGGAGGAGGAGGAGGAGGAAGAGGAGGAGGAGGAGGAGGAGGAGGTTGGAAGGAACCTTGGAGGTCATCTAGTTCAACCCCCTGCTCAGGCAGGAAACCCTATACCATTTCAGACAAATGAATGTCCAGTCTCTTCTTAAGAACTTCTAGTGTTGGAGCAGTCACAGCTTCTGGAGGCAGGTTGTTCCACTGCTTAATTGTTCTCACTGTCAGGAAGTTTCTCCTTAGTTCCGGGTTGCTTCTCTCCTTGACTGGTTTCCATCCCTTGCTTCTTGTCCTGCCTTCAGGTGCTTTGGAGAATAGCTTGACTCCCTCTTCTTTGTAGCAGCCCCAGAGATACTGGAACACTGCTATCAGGTCTCCCCTCATCCTTCTCTTCATTAAACTAGACATACCCAATTCCAGCAACTGTTCTTTATTTTTATTTTTTAGCCTCCAGCCCTCTGATCATCTTTGTTGCTCTTTTATGCACTCTTTCTAGAGTCTCAACGTCTTTTTTACATCCTGGTGACCAAAACTGGATGCAGTATTCCAAGTGTGTCCTTACCAAGGTGCTATAAAGCGGGATTAGCACTTCATGTGATCTTAATTCTATCCTTCTGTTAACACAGCCTAGCACTGTGTTGGCTTTTTTGGCCACTGCAGCATACAGTTGGCTCCTATTTAAGTGATTGCCCACTAGGACTCTGAGATCCCTCTCACAGTTGCTACTATTGAGCAAGTTACCACCTACATTATATCTGTGCATTTGGTTTTTGTTGCCTCAATGTACAACCTTACTTTTTTCACCATTGAATTTCCTTTTGTTAGATAGAGCCCAATGTTCGTCAAGATCCTTCTGTCAAGATCCTTCTGTATAGAGGGAGCTACCACCTCTTTTTCAGGCAGGAGACATGAGTCTAAGACAGGGGTGTCAAACTCAATTTCATTGAGGGCCGCATCAGCATTGCGGTTGTCCTCAGGGGGCCAGGTGGGTGTGGCCTGGGTGGGCGTGGCCTACTGGGTGGGCATGGCTAGAGTGCGTATGGCCTACTGGGTGGGCGTGGCCAGCTCTACCTCGTTCGCATCAAGGGCGCCTATGGGGGCCTGGGCAGGAGTGGGACAGATCTGAGGGTCTCTGGCGGAAGGAGGGTCTCTGGGCCAGGGCCAAGGCAGTGGGGGCCGTTCCCTCACTGTTTCCAGGATGGCTTCACGGGCCACATGAAACCACTTCGAGGGCCAGATCCGACCCCCGGGCCTTGTGTTTGACATGTCTGGTCTAAGAGGACCTCCAGATTGTGCACTGGATCTGCCAAAGTAGTGTGACTCCATCTATTATCAAAGATTATAATCTCCCGGATGCAGAGGGGACCCCCTACTGAAGGCCAGTCTATCTTATCATTCTTCAAGTCTATTGTCCCCCATCTCAGGTCCCCATAGCCTTCAGACACCTTGCAGGTAACCCTCACAATTAAGAACCACAACTGGGCCCAAACATTTCTGTTGCTGAGTGAGATAGTTGTTAAATCCCATTTTACGGCCTTCCTTGCCACAGTTGTTAAGAGAATCACTGTGACTGCTAAGTTACTAACACAATTGTTAAGGGGCCATGGCTTCCCCCTTGAATTTGCTTGTCAGAAGGTTGCAAAAGGGGATCATGCAACCCCGGGATACGGCAACTGTCGTAACTATGACACAGTTTCCAATTGTCCAAATTTTGATCATGTGACCATGGGGATGTTGCAAAGGTTGTAAGTCTGAAAAATGACCATAAGTCACTTTTTCCGATGCTTTTTATTCAGTCAATTTTTGGGGTCACTAAACAAACTGTTGTTAGTCAAGGACTATCTCGATGCTAAGACCCACTACTTATTTCAGACATTAATCTGGGTGTAATGATCAAATATGGTTGTTGTTGTTAGTTGCGAAGTCGTGTCCGACCCATCATGACACTATGGACAATGTTCCTCCAGGCCTTCCTCTCCCCTACCATCTTCTGGAGTCCATTTGAGCTCACGCCTGCTGCTTCAGTGACTCCATCCAGCCACCTCATTCTCTGTCATCCCCTTCTTCTCTTGCCCTCAACCTTTCCCAGCATTAGGCTCTTCTCCAGTGAGTCCTTCCTTCTCATTAGGTGGCCAAAGTATTTGAGTTTCAACTTCAGGATTTGGTCTTCTAAAGAGCAGTCAGGGTTGATCTCCTCTAGGACTGACCGGTTTGATTGCCTTGCAGTCCAAGGGACTCGCAGGATTCTTCTCCAGCACCATAGTTCAAAGGCCTCAATTCTTTGGCGCTCAGCCTTTTTTATGATCCAACTTTCACAGCCATACATTGCAACTGGGAAGACCATAGCCTTGACTATACACACTTTTGTTGGCAGGGTGATGTCTCTGCTTTTTAGTGTGCTGTCTCAAATATGGTGGTATCTGTTGTTGCTGTTTTTTTGTTTTTTTGCATGAACTTAAACTTGATTGTTCTATTTCATATTTATCTTTTGTTTGTATTAACATTGTTCCCCACCCCTGTTATTATCCCATTTCCCCTCATTTTCAGGAAGAAAAGGGTACACATGGAATTAATGATTTAATTAATATTCCACCCACCAAGGAGACATCATGGGTAACCATTAAAGCCACTCTCTTAAACATGCTATTGAGATAGAATGTCCAAGGGACTATTGCATGAATACATAACATATTTCATTTTGAATCTTCTCCAAATGAAAAGGAAATCCAGGGATCAGTTGGCAAGAGATATCAAATGTAATGCAAAAATTAAAGACAAACCTGAAAAAGAAATCCTGTTATTGGATATAGCAGAATAACAGAATAACAGAGTTGGAAGGGACCTTGGAGGTCTTCTAGTCCAACCCCCTGCTCAGGCAGGAAATCCTATACCATTTCATACAAATAGTTGTCCTATCTCTTCTTAAAAACCTCCAGTTTTGGAACACTCACAACTTCTGGAGGCAGGTGGTTCTGCTGATTAATTGTTCTCACTGTTAGGAAATTTCAATGTAGGTTGCTTCTCTCCTTGATTAGTTTCCACCCATTGCTTCTTGTCCTGCATTCAAGGGGCTTTGGAGAATAGGTTGACCCCCTCTTCTTTGTAGGAGCCCATCAGATATTGGAATAAAGCTATCATGTCACCCCTAGTTCTCCTCTTCATTAAATTAGACATACCCAATTCCAGCAACTGTTCTTCATATGTTTTGGTCTGCAGTCCCCTGATCATCTTTGTTGCTCTTCTCTGAACTCTTTCTAAAGTCCAGTTGTCTTTTGGATAAAGCACCTTTAGGTCTTCTTCTCCTTGTTTCTCAACAGGAAAACCAAGAAACTTTAACCAAGAGAGCATTCTTCTTAAGAGTCTCTTTCCGATTAGACAAATACATCTGTTTATGTTTTTGTTCCAGCTGTTCTTGTTGTTTTTTTCCCCTTCTTGATAGACAGTTCCCCCTCGCTCACTGCTTGCTCTGTTCAGTGTACTTTAATTTTGAACTTTAAGATTTTTTTATTTTTTTTTAAACAGTCCATTCAGAAGTGAATTTTCTCCGGGAAAATTGAGCTTTGTCATGGATGGAAGGTTGCTAAAATAATTGCATGAAACCTTTCAAAAGGGAGGCAAATGAGAAGGAAATGAAATTCATTTCATACTTCTTCAAGCACGCTAAAAGACTTTCTCGGCGAGTCCTTGGTAAAGTACCACTAGTTTATTGGAGATTCATATAACTACCATCACATTAGGCCTCGTCACAATTTCATATAAGGGGTGACTGTCTGCTCAGAACTGACGGTTCTTACCAAGCTTCCTTGATGGGCTCCGATCAAAGAATACAGCCTCCTGGATCGAAATGGACAAACACAGGGACTGACATAAATAAAAGTATCTGAGAGATGAAGGTGAAAATAAGTATCGCGGGATAAGGTTGCAGGATCCAACCTGGGTTGGTCACCCAGACCAAATGTTTCATTTTCTGACCTTGTGGACTCATGCTGGAGCCCACCGTTTGAGAACTTCTCTTTAGCAGACTTGTTGATTAGGGTGTTGATGGCTGGCTATTAAGGTGTTGGCTGTTGTTTCCTTGTGCTGCCAAGCCCTCCTAAGTACTTGATTTGTTGTTGTTGTTGTTGTTAGCTGCGAAGTCGTGTCCAACCCATTGTGACGCCCTGGACAACGTTCCTCCAGGTCTTCCTGTCCTCTACCATCTTCTGGAGTCCATTTAGGTTCATGCCTACTGCTTCGGTGACTCCATCCAGCCACCTCATTCTATGTCGTCCCCTTCTTCTCTTGCCCTGCATCTTTTCCAGCATTAGGCTCTTCTCCAGTGAGTCCTTCCTTCTCATTAGGTGGCCAAAGTATTTGAGTTTCAACTTCAGGATCTGGACTTCTTTGATTGCCTTGCAGTCCAAGGGACTCACAGGAGTCTTCTCCAGCACTGTAGTTCAAAGGCCTCAATTCTTTGGTGCTCAGCCTTTCTTATGGTCCATCTTTCATAGCCATACATTGCAACTAGGAAGACCATAGCCTTGACTATATGTACTTTTGTTGGCAGGGTGATGTCCCTGCTTTTTAGTGTGCTGTCTAGATTTGCCATGGCTTTCCTGCCCAGGAGCAAGCCTCTTTTAATATATTGGCTGCAGTCCCCGTCTGCGGTGATCAAGTACTTTATAAGCTGGTGGTAAATCAACACTCCTGTTGACTGAGGAGGGGCCCATTTTCCAGGCTTCAATCGCTTCCCTGGCTGTTAAATTTAAATTTACCAACAAAGAATTAAAGGGAGACTAGTATAGCTATTTCGAAAGGCAAAACCGGAGGCAGTATGCTCTATCCCATATTTGAGGTAGACCAGGTGGCCCTGACAGACCGATCTCACCAGAAAACACTTCACTTCCCTGGCTGTTTTTGTTCCTGCTCATCCAACAATCCTAGTAGCTGCAAAATTGAATATATACGTAAGCTGATTTACCACCATCTGATCAAGAACTTGGCAGCTCAAGGAAATAACAGCCAAAGACTTAGTAGGCATCCATCAACATTCCAATTGAAAAGCCACATGCCATCAGCCACCATATAAATACACACAGACACTAGCCAAAAGCACACACTCTGCAATAGAGAAGTTTCTTGAGGATGGGTTTCAGCACGAGTCTGAAAACTCAGAAGACTAAACCTCTGGTCCCAGATTGGATTTTGCAAAAGTATTTTAAGCAAAACAGGAGCACAAGGTCCAGAGCCCAATGAAGAATAGAAAGGTGAAATGACAAAGGGGCAGACGATGTGTTGAACTGAAAAACAAAGAGAAGGATTTGGGGAAAAAAAGCTGAGAAACTGTATTGAAAGCCAACTCTCAGGAGAGAGAGAAATAGGATCCACCGGATCATCACCATTAATCCATGTCATTTCTTTTCAATTTAGACCTGAGGCTTTGGCAGTCTACATGTCTCTGTTTCCATCTGCTCCATCTGTCCTGGGATGGAGTATGTTTTTTGCTATTGTTGTTTGTGTGAATGGTTGAGGGTAGGAAGAAATTAATCAAGTCAGGGAAAAAAGAAAGAAAGAAAGAAAGAAAGAAAGAAAGAAAGAAAGAAAGAAAGAAAGAAAGAAAGAAAGAAAGAAGGAAGGAAGGAAGGAAGGAAGGAAGGAAGGAAGGAAGGAAGGAAGGAAGGAAGGAAGGAAGGAAAAGAAAGAAAGAAAGAAAGAAAGAAAGAAAGAAAGAAAGAAAGAAAGAAAGAAAGAAAGAAAGAAAAGTAAAGACAAGAAAGAAAGACAAGAAAAAGAAAGAAAAAGAAAGAAGGAAAGAAAGAAAGAAGGAAAGAAAGAAGGAAAGAAAAGGGAAGGAAGGAAGGAAGGAAGGAAGGAAGGAAGGAAGGAAGGAAGGAAATTCCGATTTGCCAGTCATATATACAAGCTCTTCATTAATGTCTTAATTATATTAAAGCTGTCTTTCAACAGACAACCTAAACTATATATGTATATTTATATAGGGGGAAGCCAGGAAAACAGTATGTCCCTTGCATTTTTAAAGAATGCCTTGCTTTAAGCTTTATCACACACAGTTCAATTATAACCCAGTCATGTTGCATGGTTATACATTTATTTTACAGGAAATAAAACATCTACCTGGGTGCGGTGTTTTAGTTTCAGATAAGTATAATTTGTGGCATCCATGCATCTCCACTGCAACCATATAGAAATATGACGGGATTATTTTTCTGGGTAATTGTGCAGATTAGTTTTGTGACTCTTCTGGCTGCCTACCATTTTATTTACCCAGATTCCCCCAGGCTAGGCATCTACCCCATTTTTCAGGTGTCTCGGGACCAGCAAACAGACTCCAATCCAGAAATTTGATATCCTTTAATTTAACATTGATTAAGAATGAAAATAAAATTCATATAATTATTCCACAGGTTTAATAGGTCCTGTTACAGTTCATTGGACAATTTTAATAGTGTTCTAAAGATTGCACACTCAAACTTTTATCCCCAGGCCTGGAAATGTTTCTGTATTTTATTGCATTTGTATTGTACTAATGACACTGCAAGCACAAAAACAGCAATATTAAATAAGGTGAAATCCACCATTGTATTCATTTCAGTTGATAGCCAGATGCATCTGGAGTTTTTAGAACAGATGGGGGAGACATGCCTTGTCCCCACTGTTGTTTCTTTTCACATGCATAGAATAGAATAGAATAGAATAGAATAGAATAGAATAGAATAGAATAGAATGGAATGGAATGGAATGGAATGGAATGGAATGGAATGGAATGGAATGGAATGGAATGGAATGGAATGGAATGGGATAGAATAGAATGGAATGGAATGGAATGGAATAGAATAGAATAGAATAGAATAGAATAGAATAGAATAGAATAGAATAGAATAGAATAGAATAGAATAGAATAGAATAGAATAGAATGGAATGGAATGGAATGGAATGGAATGGAATGGAATGGAATGGAATGGAATGGAATGGAATGGGATAGAATAGAATGGAATGGAATGGAATGGAAGAGAAGAGAAGAGAAGAGAAGAGAAGAGAAGAGAAGAGAAGAGAAGAGAAGAGAAGAGAAGAGAAGAGAAGAGAAGATGAATTCAAATAGAATAGAATAGAATAGAATAGAATAGAATAGAATAGAATAGAATAGAATAGAATAGAATAGAATAGAATAGAATAGAATAGAATAGAATAGAATAGAATAGAATAGAATAGAATAGAATAGAATAAAGCTGGAAGGCACCTTGGAGGTCTTCTAATCCAGCCCCCTGCTCAAGCAGGAGAACCTATATCATTTTAGATAAATGACTGTTTACCCTCTTCTTAAAAACTTCCAGTAATGGAGTGCCCATGATTTACCAACAGCCTCTCCATCCGTTATGTATTCCATTATGTATTCAAGATGGACAGTGAGTAACATTTATATGTTACTTAAATGTAAGGGTATAGGTCTATACATATGTTGTATATAGTATGTTTTCAATGTGTGTTATGTATATGTACACTTTGAGAGGAAGCAACTAAATGTCATTTTTAATGTGTGCCATTGTGTCCACAAAAGGGGGGGGAGTCTATAAAGGTTATCTAAATCTAAAATCTAAAATCTAAAGCTGTCTTCCAGGGCTCTTTTTATGTTCTCAAATAAACATTTTCCTGTTCAAGCGGTGTGTGTGGATTTCATTCTGATTCATTCTTTGCCACCCCGGCTCAGACTGGGACCTCAATTTCTTCTAACCAGCTCAAATTGCAAATATGGTTGTAGCTAGGTTCTTGTCCTTAATTGGTTCTGGGAGGCAGGATGTGTACCACATATGATGTGATGGACTGTAGTGAGGGAAGGAGTTATGCAGTCCAGAGAAGTAAGAGGCAACTTAGCCCAGATATCACGTGCGAGAGAAAGAGAGTGAAGCCAGCTCTTCCCTAATAGTTCCCAGAATGTTTTGTAGATGCACATAATAGAGACCTCCATTGGGCAAGATTTGGTCTATAGGTGTGGCACAATAAAGATCTCAGCTTGGAATGTGACGTTCTTAGTTTTGGGCCTGACACGTGGTGGCTGAGGAATTCTGGGAGTTGAAGTCCATACATGATGTGATGAAATGTAAGAAGGAGGCGGCTCCATTCCAGAGAAATAAAAAGCAACTTAGCCCAGAAATCATGTGTGAGAGAAAGAGGGTGAAGACAGCTCCTTCTCAATAGGTCACAGAGTATATTGCGGAGGCAAATAAAGTTTTCAATCTGGCAAGATTCTGTCCACAGGTTCTGTCCACAGAACCCAACTTGGAAGAATCATCATATGTCACTCTTGATTTTGGGCCTGACAATATTCCACTAAAAACAAGCACTTACTTCCATTCACTGAAGGCAACATTTCCCTTTGCTTTACAATGTCCCAGAACAGTAAAATACTTGGGATCCCTTAGTATAAACAAATGGATCTTGCAACAAATAACTAGGGAAACAAATTTCAATAGCTGGTGCCCAGAAGTAAGAAAATGAGAAATGCTGATAATATAATCAACACAAATGCATTATGAAACTAGGGTGATTTTAATAAATGAATACCAAGTTGGCATGAAAATTAAAATTAAAATTAAAAGAGCATGGTGGAAAAAATGCACTCCCTCAGAAAAGACAAGAAATGGGAATTCGTAGATTTGAGGCATATTTCTCAATGTATCTCAACGTTAAAAAAAAGTGTGAACATCCGGGGTTTTGTTTCTTTCCATTTCTTCATCACTTTTCACTTTTAAAAAAAAAATTGTCACGAAAATGTGCTTTTCCCCACACACATTTGTCCAAAGAGGTAAACGCTTGGGGGTATTTCGTAAACATTTTAGCAAGGTAGTTTCATAAATAAGGTAAGTTTTTGCTTCGTACATCTGTACATTTTCCATCATAAACACACACAGGTAGTTCTTGATTTACAACCACAATAGACCCCAAAACCTCTGTTGCAAAGCGAGACGGTTCCTAAGTGAATTTTGTCCCGTTTTTACAACCTTTCTTGCCTCGGCTGTAAAGTGAATCATGGCTGTTGCTAAATTAGCCACACGATATTTAAGCAAATCAGGCTTGCCTATTAACCTTGCTTGTCAGAAGGTCACAAAAGGGGATCACAGAATCCCTGTACACTACAACCGTCATAAATATGAGCCAGTTGCCAAACATTTAAATTTTGATCACATGACCATGGGGGATGCTGCAACCCAATTGCTGGAATTGGGTATGTCTAGTTTAATGAAGAGAAGGACGAGGGTTGACATGACAGCAGTGTTCCAATATCTCAAGGGCTGCCCCAAAGAAGAGGAAGTCAAGCTAGTCTCCAAAGCACCTGAAGGCAGGACAAGAAACAATGGATGGAAACTAATCAAGGAGAGAAGCAATTCCTGGAACTAAGGAGAAATTTTCTGACAGTGAGAACAATTAACCAGTGGAACAACCTGCCTCCAGAAGCTGTGAATGCTCCAACACTGGAAGTTTTTAAGAAGAGACTGGACAGCCATTTGTCTGAAATGGTATAGGATTCTTGCCTGAGCAGGGGGTTGGACTAGATGATCTCCAAGGTCCCTTTCATCATCATCATCATCATCATCATCATCATCATCATCATCATCTTTATTATTATTATTATTATTATTATTATTATTATTATTATTATTATTATTATTATTATTATTATTATTATTATTATTATTGTGAAAACAAGTCATAAGTCACTTTTTTCTGTGCCGTTACAACTTCAGATGGCCACTCAATGGATAGGTGAGGAGTCCCTATATTCCTTTAAATTTTTGACTCATAAAGTTCTGGAAAGTAAGATTTTTGACAGTTCGCTATCTCAGTTTGCGCATAGATTCCTAGAAGAACTGGGGTGGTTCACATTAAATATAAAAGCGGTCAAGCTGCTTACTCATTTTTTTAGAAGATACCCTTTTGTTGGATTAGATAAACATCAGCCTAGTGAATAAAGAAGACAGAAAAAAGGTTTTACAGTTGCGTTCATTCAAGCTTAAATGATGGGGGAGTAAATGTGGGGTCCTTGATGCATCCTGTGCTTGGTTGTTTTGCTGCAGACATTTCAAAACCCAACTAGGTAACATCATCAGTGCAAGAATGAAGTGGACTTTACCCTGTCTTTATATACAAGTGACCTGCCTGACCAGCGTTGGTAATTCTTTGATTTTGATATTGTTTACTGCTTGGTTTTAATATCTGCTTATCTGGGTGTTGATAGCTGATAGCTATATAGCTTGTAGCTTGAACTATGATGCTCACTGTCTCCCAGTTGAATGAGTGAGAGAGAGTAAGCATCGTTTACAAAGCTAATTCCTCCCCCCCCAAAAGAATAGAGAATTCCTGGAATTCCTGGAAGCCTAGCCCTCAGATAAAGATATATGAATATGTATATGTATATACAGTGGTGGGATTCAAATACCTGAACAACTGGTTCTCTGCGTGAATGCAGGACAGGGCCTCCGAGGCCTAAAATGGACTTCTCGAAGCAACGTGGGTTCAGCCATTTATCTGAACTCGACAACATTTAGCTACTAGTTCTCCAGCTGAATCCCACCACTATGTATATGTATATGTATATGCATATGCATATGCATATGCATATGCATATGCATATGCATATGCATATGCATATGTATATGTATATGTATATGTACAGTATATGTATATGCATATGTATATGCATATGCATATGCATATGTATATGCATATGCATATGTATATGTATATATGTACATGTACATGAACATGCATATGCATATGCATATGCATATGTGGCATAACAGCAGTCTCCCAATATCTCAGGGGTTCCCCAAAGAAGAGGGAGTTGAGCTATTCTCCAAATCGCCTGAAGGCAGGACAAAAAGCAACAGATGGAAACTAACCAAGGAGAGAAGCAACCTCCATGGTCCCTTCCAACGTTATTATTGTTATTGTTATTGTTATTGTTATTATTATTATTACTTTTATTCATAAAACATGAAACTCAGTGAACTGAACATTCAAAATGATTGGTGCTGATGGTTGACATGGGTTGCTGCCAGCATCCTAGGTATCAACCAGGTATCTCCTTAAAATGTAAGATGTTCCGAGTAGCACAGTTTTTTGTAGCTTTGCTGGAATTATTGCAGGAAGCTGCAGTTTCTTCATGTATTTTGCAAAGTTTTTGGACATAGTTCCCAGTGCCCCGATGACAATGGGTATCGCTGTTGCACATTTCATCCATAATTGCGCAGTTTCGATGGCCAGGTCGCAGTATTTTGTAATTTTTTTCAGTTGTTTTTCTTTGACTCTGGCATTTCCTGGTACAGAAATATCAATTTTACTACTACTACTACTACTACTACTACTACTACTATTATTATTATTATTATTATTATTATTATTATTATTATTATTATTATTATTATTGCTACTATTATTATCAGGGCTTTTTTTCTCATAGAATGCTCAGAACGGCGTTCCGGCACCTTTTTTTTTTCAAAAAAAAAAAAAAGCTGCCTCTATTGGCTTTGGAAAGCCTATTGCAGGAGTAGGCAATCTTGGCTGTTTTTTATGACTCATGGACTTCAACTCCCAGAAATCCTGAGCCAGCCACGCTGAGGGAAAAGAGAGAGGTTTCCAAGCTGAGCCATGCTGGCTCAGGAATTCTGGGAGTTGAAGTCCACCAGTCATAAAAGAGCCAAGGTTGCCTATCCTGCATTAGACGACATTAAAATTATTTACAAGGTTACTTCTTTAGGAACTAAACTTTTAGAATCTAAAACAGCTAATTCAAAAAAGCCAGCAGAAAAGAACCTCACATTTTTCATCTGCTTCTATCTTTTGGAAGGTAAAATTAGATAACAAAATAATCTATTTCCTATGTTAACATCTCTTCAATGAAATCAATAAATCAATAAGGAAAGAAATGAGAAACATTTTTCTCAATGTAATATGTCTAATTTAGCTGATGCTAGAAAAAAATAGTATCTTTTGTAAATACTCGAACGCTATTTTGAATCTATAAACATCTATTACAACTAAACTACTTTAAATTAAACAATTCTTAAGAATGAAATATTGTTAATTTGGACTTTACTTTTACTGTTTGGACTGTTGTGTGTTTTGAAAAATAGATTATTTAGAATCTAGTTATGTTGCACTTCAGTCTTTAAATAATTAACCTACTATATACATAACAATATATGATGTTTTCCATGGTGAGCTTAACATCAATAACAACATTTATTAAAAAGGCTAAAATAATTTCTGGTGGTATTATCTGTACATTAAAATTTTGTTTATTCACAATCTTTCACTTTTCACATTCTGGGCAAGCAGTAGTCATGTATCCTAGCAAAAAATGTTACATATGTGCATAAGCATGGTCAGTAACATATGCCTTTTTAAAAATATCAAACATGCAAAGAAACAAAAATAAGTCCAAAATATCTGTATTACATCCAGAAATGCCAACTTTGCAACCAATATTTCTCATCCATAACTATGGCACCCTAAGGATACCTGCATACATGCAAATGCTTCTCTGGGATCAGTAACGCAGCAGGGATTGCTTTTTCCTTCCAATAACATATACCTAAAACCAGTTTATTGCATTTGGCAATTGTACTAAAAAAAAATCTCATTGTCAACCAATATAGTTCATTTAATTTGAAATCAAGTGAAAAATTGATTTAAATTATTTTATTAAAACAAATTAATGGCAATTCTTTTATAAGAAGTTGCCTCAAACAAAATGAGTTTGACATGCCTGCTCTAGATAGCCGAATGCTCCAAAATAAATTCTAGACCAGGCCTGTACATGCAGCCTACCAAGCACCCTTGGAAAGAGCACAAACTTTTTTAAAAAAATAATAATAATAAAATCACCACCACTGCCCTGAAAGTCATGTTGCCTAGTGCCTCCATAGCTTACCATGACCACAAGCTGCAACACTGTAGATTGTCCTCTAGTCACCAAATCATTGATTAGCCCTCCAGCATTCTTTTGCAGACCACAAAGATTTTTAATTTATCAGTGTGGGCCTTTCTCTTCTACAAGTTGCACAGATCTCTTCTAGATTTTCCTCTTGCCTTTCCGAGTTAACTCCTTGGTCTGTCATTGAGCAAGAATGGACTTTGTAGGGAAGCATATTATCATTTGATGTATACTTAACATATGTTCTACCTTTATTTACTGATTATATATTATTTGTATGCAATCCACATGCAAGGTTTGGGCCAACTTACAATAGAAGAAAACATATTTTTAAAATCATAAGATCAAAACATAAAAGCAGGGCTTTTTTTCTCATAGAACGCTCAGAATGGCGTTCCGGCATCTTTTTTTGCACAAACACAAAAAAGCTTTTGCACAAGCTATGCTACTCCCTCTATTGACTTTCAAAAGCCCATTGGCTTTCGAAAACCAATAGGAATTGCTGCTGAGCACGCCAAAAGACCTGGCCGGCAAACGTTGCACCGGCTAGTTGTTTGCAGCGAAGGCGAGTTGGCCAGAACTTTGCATCCCTCCCTGCTGCCCAACTACACCATCTCAACTAGGTAGGTAAGAGAGGACAAGGAGTGGGAGGTGGATTCTGTGGAGTCCATGTGCACTCCTTCCTTGTGCTCACCTGTGACAGCCAGGCTGGTGGCCTACCTGGTGCTGGACCTGTGCCACCATCACCTCGCCCTGCACGCCTAAGTGGTCGCCCTGCATTGTCTGGCCTACACCACCTCCCCCGCGCGCCCCGCGCAGCCCCCTCTTACAGCACCAGCTACACCGGCTCCGGCCCTGGGGGAAAGTCTGCCACAAACACCCCTCGCACCCGTGACTGCAGCAGTGCCACCCCCCCTGCCCCCCCGCTTCCTGCGCCCGCCAAGATGAGAGTTCCGGCACCTTTTTTTAGAAAAAAACCATTATTATTATTATTATTATTATTATTATTATTATTATTATTATTATTATTATTACACACACACACACACACATATACAGACAAGACACAGACAAACAGACAGACACAAACATATATACCTATACATACACACATACACACATACACATATATATATATACATATATACACACATATATACACACATATATACACATACACATACACATACACATACACATACACATACACATACACATACACATACACATACACATACATATACATATACATATACATATACATATACATATACATATACATATACGTAATGTGTGTGAGTGTATTTCTATTCAGAGTGGGTATCCGAATTTTATTTTTTAATGTGTGCCTGAATGTTCACATCTTATCAACAGGCACTTAGAAATAAACCACATCTACATATCATTGAAAAAAAGCCAAAAACGAAACAAGACCACAACATCTTCTCACCAGCAATCAACACCCCTATGAGCAGAGATTAACACCAAGACTCACACTAAACCTACAATCAGGTAGTAAACAATATCCCAATCAAAGAACTACCAGTTCAGGCAAAGAAGCTAACAGCAAACAGCAATCCAATCAAAGATACCTCCAAGTTCACCCTCATCAACACTGACAGGGCAAGCTACTTATACATAAACCAAGAGCAGACCCCCCACTCCCTATTAGCACTGGCGATGTTATCTAGTTGGGTAACGAAACGTCTGGGAGAAAAAAAAAGCTAAACTCAAGAGCACCTTCAACTCCAACTGAAGACAAAAAAACCCCTCACTTTTTACAATCCTGTAATCCCTTTAATTCAGGGTAGAGTTGGGCTGACTGGATGGAGTTGAACGTTTACTAGCCGGATGCCCTTCCTGATGCCTATACAGAGTTTGCAGCAGACACTTTCTCTGTATGCCCCAAGAAAGAAAGATCTGCTGCTACCTAGGATCAAACTCTCAACCTTCCGAGTGGGAGGCGAGCATTTTCCCCACTAGGTCACCACATCGCTCAACCCTGAGCTACAACTATTCTATTGTAATGGGGGAGTAAGCTGCAGCTAGCTGGGGAGGGGGGGCAGGCGAAGAGAGCAAAGTGGTTCTCTGTCCATCAGAATGTGACAGGGAGATAAATATCGACATCAAAGAAGTTTCTGGCAGCAACTTGCATTAATTAAGATTCTATAGCCTGCAAACAATTATGACACAATTAAAGCAAGCTTGTTCCTACAGTATAGCAACAAGAAATGACTTTTAAGAACTGTGAGCAGTATTATAATGGTACATCAGGACTAAAGTGAGCAATATTTACTAGCTTTAGCACTATTAAAACGGCTTTTGAAGACAAACTCAGGCTATTATTACTCAGAGAAATGTTCACATTTGAAGATATAGAGCATCACTAATTAAATCTCTTTCCTTTCTCTCTCCAGTTATACGTTTGGGATGTTTGAAGGAACTGCTTTAACAGAGTCTGTTTTAATGGCCTGGAATTAGCTAGCTTCAGAGAGAGAGAACATTTAGCAGGCAGCTGATATCTACAGGAGGAGCTTTATTAGTAGTAGTATTTTAAAGGTCATGGAGTTGCATTTAAGACCTTTTACTGGCACCAAAACACAGGCTCTGGAGTCCTTTAATATTTTGCATCCTGCAAAATTGCAACAAGGAATTAAACGGCTCTCGTTAGGTTTTTTTTTTGTTAACTTGTTTCTCCATTATTAGTAGACAATTTGATGGTTTGAAGTTGCAGTTGTTGAGTTCCTTCCATTGCAAAATAATGATAATGATGATGATGACGACGACGACAACAACAACAACAACAACAACAACAACAACAACAACAACAACAACAATAATAATAATAATAATAATAATAATAATAATAATAATAATAATAATAATAATAATAATAATAATAATAATAAGCTGCCACGTCCACTATCCAGACTTTTTTGTCATTCTTATCAACAATTGTTAAGTCTGGGGTGTTATGTTGCAGGTGCTTGTCTGTTTGAATTAAACTGTGCTGGGACTTCAGAATTCAATCAGACAAGCACCTGCCACATAACACACAGGACTTAACAATTGTCAATAAGAAAGACAAAAAAGTCTGGACGTGGCAGTGCCTGGAGACATCAAAATAGAAGAAAAAGAATTGGAGAAGATAACAAAATACAAAGACCTACAAATAGAAATAGAACGACTGTGGCAAAGGCAAGCAAGGGTAGTATCAATAGTAAGAGGCGCCTTGGGTGCAATCCCAAAACAACTGCAGCATCCCTTGAACACCGCCATCGGCATTGACAAATTCGCCATTAGTCAACTGCAAAAGGTGGCCTTACTAGGAACTGCTTCCATCCTGTGACGAGATCTGTAATACCATCAAACATCCACATCTGCCTATCCCAGGTCCTTGGGAAGGACTCGATAGGTAGACAAAAATGCCAAATCCAATCTGAACATCTGGCTGACTGTGCGATGATTAATAATAATAATAATAATAATAATAATAATAATAATAATAATAATAATAATAATAATAATAATAATAATAATAATCCTTCTCACCCATTTGTGTTGCCTGTGTCTTCCTCAATCTTGAGTTCGCTACCAAAATTTGAGGCCCCAAAATCTTAGCTCTTCCTACAACTGCCTTCTTCTGGACCAAAAGCTCTGATGTTGCTCCTGGGATCTCTGGAGCCCCATTCCTAGCTAAGGAGTCACAGCCCCAAGTACTCTTACCACTACTAGGACCACTTTGGCCTTGACTTTCCACACCCTCTCCAATTCCTCATCCCAAAGGTGCTTTTCCCATGAGACAACTGGACTTTTTTGTTTTTCTTCGAAGACTTTTCATCTCTCATCCAAGAAGCTTCTTCAGCTCTTGAAGAAGAAGCTTCTCGGATGAGAAGTGAAACATCTTCAGAGAAAAACAAGGAAGTCCAGTTGCCTCATGAAAAAGAACCTCTGGGATAATTATGACCTGGATGGCTGAGAATCTCCATAGATGTTCTCCAGCTGCTCCTTCAGCTTCTGGTCCTTCTCCAACTTCTTACTCACCTTCTTCCCAATGTTGCTGTTCCCCCGCTACATCTACCACCACCACTGTTTTCTGGATCTTTTCTACTACCACAATGTGGTAAATTGATTGGCCAAGACCTGTCCATCTGGATCTACAAGTCCCACAGGACTTATTCTTGATTACTTTCTGTGTGATTTCCCATCTGGACCTGGGCCTGTTTAGCTCAAATATTGTGCACATATTCCTATACGCAACACAAGATACTTGGTTGTACCCTTCAGCTCTGCTGTTCCTGCCTGCAACTTACATCCTGCCACAACAGACTGAACCATGTTTGAGGACTCTCTGCATAGTCTGTACCTTGGGTCCTGTCCAGTGTGGTAACAGTAACGGATTTGGAAAGGACCTTGTAGGTCATCTAGTAGTACAACCCACTGCTTACGCAGAAGACCTATACTATTTCTGACAAATGGTTGTCCAGTCTCTTCTTAAAAGCCTACAGTGATGGGGCACCCACAACTTCTGAAGGCAATTTGTTCCATTGGTTCATTGTTCTCTCTGTTAGGAATTTTCTCCTTAATTCCAGGTTGCTTCTCTCCTTGATTAGTTTCCATCCATTGTTCCTTGTTCTGCCCTCTGTCCTGCTTTGATAAATAGGTTGCCCCCCCTCTTTTTTGTGGGAGCCCTGCAAGTATTGGAAGATTGCTACCATATCATTCCTGGTCCTTCTTTTCACTAGACTAGGTATATCCAGTTCCTACAATTGTTCTACAGATGTTATAGCTTCTAGGCCAGTAACCTCTGCTTCTATCAGTCTGGCCTATAATATTTACACACACACACACACACACACACACACACACACACACACACACACACATCCATACACATGTAACACTACACTTAAAGGCAGTCAATGAAAGCGTAATGAACTGATGTGCAAATAATACATTTTGTGCACTTTGCAGCACAATGTCCTCATCTATGTCATGTTGGCTTATTCTAGACACCTATGCGTACACCTTCAAAGTAGACCATGATGGACAAGCACAATTTTCTTTCTATCCAGAGTAAAATTGTCCATTTCAAGGCATACCTGATGCTCAGGAATCCTTACGTTTGATTAGCTGCTGATTCCTAATTGATTCTTCACTGAAGATGTGGAAAAAGAACATAATGTTAAGGTAAAGAAAGCAGAGCATTGGAGCAGAGGCAAAGAAAGTTTTTAAGCAACATGATCAAAGATCTTGCTCATATGTTTAGAGCATAATTACCAGAACTTCCCTCCTTCTCCCTTTGCACAAAACTGCTATGTTTATTATTACTGTGATTGTGTTGATCTTTCACGTCTGCTATACAACCTTGGTGAGATATATGGATTTTTCTAAGCAGTCTCCCTTCCCAGAATTAACCTGATCAAAATCAACTTAAACTGATTATTGTAGGATTTGGTTGCCATGGGCAAAAGGTTTCAGATGATCCATTACCTACGAAACAGGCCTGTGAGTCCAGGATTTGTGACTTTTTTTGTTTACCAAGCTCTATTGTGACAATTCTTCATTCTCCTTCACAAAAGATGAGACAAACAAATTAAACAAAGGTGAAGCAAATTAAGGCAAATTATACAAACACAAGTTCAGTGAAGGAAAGTTAAATTAATTAAGAGGAATTAATCTATTCCAAATCTGAGGAGAGGTTATCTCCAGACAGGAATACAAATTCAAGTACTCATTAAAGGCAGCAAATGCCCAAATTTGATTCAAGATGTGAACCACAGAGTCACAGTCATTCCTAGCAGATTGATTGCTTTGCATAGTATTTGATGAGGACATTTTGAGAGCCAGTTAGGTCTAGTGGTAAAGGCACAAGGCTACAAAGCAGGCGACCATGAGTTCTAGCCCTGCCTTAGGCATGAAAGTTGGCTGGGTGACTTTTGACCAATCACCAGGAGACTGTGAGTTCTAGTCCCAACTTAGGCATGAAAGCTGCCTGGGTGACTTTGGGCCAAACAAGAGTAAAATGTGATTCTAGTCTCACTTTAGGCTTGAAAGCCATCTGGGTGACTATGGGACAATAACCAGGAGACTGTGAGTTCTAGTCCCACCTTAAGCATGAAAGCCAAGTGGGTGACTATGGTCCAGTCACCAGGAAATGGTGAATTCTAGTCCTGCCTTAAGCATGAAAGCCAGCTGGTTGACTCTGGACCACTCATTTTCTCTCAGCCCAACCCACTTGACAGGATTGTTGTTTTGGGGGAAATGGGGGAGGAAAGTGTATGTTGGATATGTTTACTGCCTTGAGTTATTTGTAAAAGTAATGAAGCTGGGATACAAATAAACAAACAAACAAGAGAGCTGTACCTTAAAAGAAGCTTTTCACCTGTCCATTTCATCTACTCTCTATAACCATTAACCCAATGTGGAGGAACAGAACAGAACAGCTGGAAGGTACCTTGGAGGTCATCTAGTCCAACCTCCTGCTCAGGCAGGAAACCCTATGCCATTTCAGACAAATGATTCTCCAGTCTTTTCTTAAAAAAATTCCAGTGGTGGAGCATCCACAACCTCTGGGGGCAACGGGTTCCACTGATTGTTCTAACTGTCAGGAAATTTCTCCTTAGTTCCAGGTTGCTTCTCTTTTTGATTAGTTTCCATCAGATGCTTCTTGTCCTGCCTTCAGGTGCTTTGGAGAATAACTCGACTTCCTCTTCTTTGTGGCAGCCTCTCAAATATTGGAACTTTGCTATCATGTCACCCCTTCTCTTCATTAAGCTAGACATAGCCAGTTCCTGCAACTGTTCTTCATGTGTTTTAGCCTCCAGTCCCCTGATCATCTTTGTTGTTCTTCTCTCCACTCTTTCTAGAGTCTCAACATCTTTTTACATCTTTGTCGGAACCCCTGAGATATTGGAACATTGCTATCATGTCATCCCAGTCCTTCTTTTTAAATTAAATTATACATACCCAATTCCTGCAACCGTCCTTCATATTGTTTGGCCATCTAGTCCCCTCATCATCCTTGTTGCTCTTCTCTGCACTTTTTCTAGAGTCCAGAGAAACGCAACAAGACAAAATCATGGATGTTAATTGATAAAATTTATGTCACAATTAAAATAAAATATATGTTGATGATTGAACCCAACCACCTGCTTCATGCAGGAATCTGAGTTAAAGCAAGGTGGTATGATCTGTCCCTGGGAAGAAGATCCCACCATCTTTCTGGATCATGAATGTTATTAAATTTCTCTGATTATTACAGTCATTAGTTAATGCCTCCTAAAATTACGGCATCTTTCTGCAATCATATCCTGCTGTTGAGTCATACTTGGTGAGCAGTCAATGACAATTCCAAATATTCACAAGTATGATTGCTAAGCCAAGTATTGCCAATCAAGTTATGCCTTTGATTTCTAATTTCTATGGGAAGAGATTTGCATTTGTCGCTGTTAAATTTCAGTCTGCAATTTTCAGCCATTTCTTTTGCTTGTTAAAATCACAGTGATGATTATTTCTCCCTTCCAGTGTATTAACACGACTACTCACCTTGCGGCAACTCATTCTGAACTTTGTTCCAAGTGGCAGAACCATTTAATGATCACTCTGGGTTCCATATTCAAACAAACTTTGTACACAGCTTTTCTTTTTTGGTCATGACAAACAGCCAACCCCTAACTTGACTTACAACCCTCCATTTAGTGACTGCTCAAAGTTACAATTACTCCAAAAAAAGTGGTTTGTGGCCATTTTCCACACTGATGACCATTGCAGCGTTCATGCAGGGTCACTTGATCAACATTTTTTGATCTGTAGCAAATATAAACCAAATTACATTTATGGTGGATGCAGTGTTCCAGGTCCCTTTTGCAACCTTCTGACAAGCAAAGTCCATGGGGAAGCTGGATTAAACAATGCTCCAATCAAGGAGCTACCAACTCTCTAAACAACAGCCTAATCCAGGAATCTCCCAAGAACATTCCCACAAACACGGATATGGCAAGCCACTTGTATATAAACAGAGAACAAACCCCACTCCCTTCCTGTTGTGATTCAGGGTCAGCCTGTGGGTTCGGCAGTTGGGTTGGACGACACAGAGGAGGAGGAGGAGGGGGGTGTTGAAGAGCTTGCTGAGGGGGTTGGACAGCTTGATGAGAGCCCTCAGCCAGGCTCCTCTCACCTGGTCACGACGCAGACCCAGCTGTGTGAGCCTGACAGCGTGGATGAAGATGACCCACAGCTGGCCCTGTTCAAGGACGCCCAACGCAGGAGGCAGTCAATCAGGAGTAAACAGAGGAAGGCAATGGGACTCCTGGGAAGGAGGCAGAGAGAAGCCACGCCCTGAACTGTATAAAAGGGGGAATGCATGGGAGGGCTGATTTGCTGAAGGCAACTGCTTGAAAAGCTCCAGTTTCTTGGTTCATGTCTTGTTCTATTTGTTTTTGTATCAATAAATTTGGCAGGCGTAATTCCAGCCTCTTGCCTTCTTGTAAAAGGGGTTGTCCCTGCTTTTTCTGCAGGGCCGGTAGCAGGCTGGTACAGAACACTTCCAGCACTGGTGATGTTGCCCAGTTGGGTAATGAAACGTCTGCAAGGAACCAACCAAGGAGGCCAAAGAACTTAAAACAAAGAGCATAACATTCAAAGGTTTGGGCAGAAAATAAAGCAATGGATGTCAACGCTGCTAACATTGGATGCTTTTGCATTGACAGCAGATGGAGATGTAGCCATTTTCTTCTTTTCACTTTTAGAGTTAGATAATGCTGGGGAGGGGGGTGGAAAGTGCATGAGAGTGTAGCTAGGCATAATAACGCTGAACCTAGCATGTGTTGTGATTCAGGGTCAGCCTGTGGGTTCGGCAGTTGGGTCGGACGACTCAGAGGAGGAGGAGGGGGGTGTTGAAGACCTTGCTGAGGGGGTTGAAGATCTTGCTGATGAGAGCCCTCAGCAGGCCCCTCCCACTTGGTCACCACGGAGACCCAGCTGTGTGAGCCTGACAGCGTGGATGAAGATGACCCACAGCTGGCCCTGTTCAAGGACGCCCGACGCAGGAGGCAGTCAATTAGGAGTAAACAGAGGAAGGCAATGGGGCTTCTTGGAAGGAGGCAGAGAGAAGCCACGCCCTGAACTCTATATAAGGGGAATGTCTGGTAGGGCTGGTTTGCTGAAGGCAACCGCTCGGATAGTTCATGTTTCTTAAAGCTCCGGTTTCTTGGTTTGTCTTGTTCCGTTTATTTTTCTAGTAATAAATTTGGCAGGCATAATTCCAGCCTCTTGCCTTCTTGTAAAAGGGGTTGTCCCTGCCTTTTCTGCAGGGCCGGTAGCAGGCTGGTACAGAACAACGTGAGAACCAAGGTTGTTGAAATAAGAGATGATAAAGAATTGGCGGGCTGGAGAGCTGGAGGGAAAGCCCACATTTCAAACTCATCGGAGAATGTGATTTATTACTGTGAATTGGAGGAGGGAATTGTGCTTTGATGCTATGCGCTCAGGGGAAATAAATTTTTGGCTTCGATTATGTAAGTGCCAATATTATGCTACTCAAATAAAGGTTCTTTAAGGTAAACAATGCCTCAAATTTCTTTGAAGAGTTTCATCTGTCGGAACCATAACAGTGAAATCCCGAGGGACTTAGCAATAGCAATAGCACTTAGACTTATATACCAT
>NC_139513.1:288831745-288869245 GCF_947247035.1 Vipera ursinii
ATAAAACATCTTATAAAAATTCTCTCTTAAATTTTGAGCTTGAGTAAATTTCACATTCCTCACCCAGATCTTCTCCCACATGTCCATTGTAATAACTTCCTGGATATTTTGGGCCCATTTTATCATACAGTCCTTAACAAGCTCTGTTTCTGAATCAATCTCTATCAATGCAAGATATATCCGTTTAATATGTGCAGGTCCCTGATTTCTAATTTGCTTTATCAGATTTTCATCAATCGTTGCAAATCCAATTTTCTGGTCTTCTTTCCACCTGGCCCGTAACTGAGTATATTGAAACCATGTTTGAACAACCTTCTCTTCTCGCAAGAAGCTATATGATTTCAAGCACCAAACATTCCTTTCCAAACTTAAAATTTCCTTGTAGGTAGTCTCATCGTGTTTGAAACCAGCATGTATATTTTCTATTGCGTGTTTTGGAATTGCCCACAATGGTATCTTACAACTTAGCTTATGTCTATACTTCTTCCAAACTCTCAGCAATGCCTGTCTTAAAATATGCGTCCTAAACACAGTACCTACCTTCTTATCATACAACAAATATGCATGCCAGCCAAACAACAAATCATGGCCCTCAAGATTTAATAACCTCGATTGCGTCAAATTGATCCAATCACTTATTCCTACTAATGCAGCAGCTTCATAATATAATTTAAAATTAGGCAATTTAAGGCCACCTCTCTCACGAATATCCTGCATAATCTTAAGTTTAACTCGTGGCTTTTTCCCTGCCCACACAAATTTATTGATACCACGCTGCCATTCCTCCAAATTAGAGTCTTTCTTAAGAATCGGTATCATTTGAAATAAAAATAAAAATTTGGGCAGGACATTCATTTTCACTGCTGCAATCCGTCCCAACAAAGTCAATTGTAATTTTTGCCAACTCTCCAATTCTTTTTGAATTTTCCCCCACAATTTTTCATAATTATTTTTATATAGCTTTGTATTCGAGGGCGACAAAATTACCCCCAAATATTTAACCCTTTTAACAATCTCAAATCCAGTTAATCCTTCCAAGAAGGCCTTCTGTGAAACTGTCATGTTTCTAGCCAAAATTTTAGTTTTCTGTATGTTTACTTTAAATCCAGAAACCTTCCCATATTGTGTTATTATCTCTATCAGGTCCACAACAGAGTTCTCTGGCTGGGTCACTGTAACAACCAGATCATCTGCAAATGCTCTCAATCTATAGTCCTGATCTCCAACTTGTATCCCCTTAATTTTTTCCGAATTCCGAATCTTGTTCAATAATATCTCTAAAGTTAATACAAATAACAAGGGCGATAACGGACATCCTTGCCTTGTACCCTTCTCAATATTACATACTGCCGTCAGACTATTGTTAACTATGATTCGGGCAGTTTGCTTTTGATATAATGCCCTAATCGGCTGTAAGAAATTTTCCCCAAAATCCATTTTATCTAACATTCTCAACAGAAATTGCCAATTCAATTGATCAAAAGCCTTTTCAGCATCTAAAAAGATTAGCGCTGCAGAGATCTGGTTGTGCCTTTCCAAATACTCTAACACATCAACTATATGTCTAACATTATTTTTCATTTGCCTACCACTAATAAACCCCGTTTGATCCCCATGAATCACCTGTTGCAGAACCCTCATCAGTCTATTAGCCAAAACCTTAGCAAATATCTTATAATCTGTATTTAAAAGCGAAATCGGTCTGTAATTTTTAACTTGAGTAGCATCCTGATCTTCCTTCGGAATCAATGAGATAAAAGCTGTTCTCCAAGACGGTGGCACCTTTCCCCCCCTCTGGATTGTCTGGAACAGTTCCTTTAACGGTTCCTTTTACTTCCGGTGGCGTCGCGGCGCCGAAGACAGCCTTCCCGGGCTGCCCGCGGCTCAGCTGTTTGTTTTTTCGCCCGTAACAGCGCCGAACAGCTGTTCGGGCGAAATTGAAGCCCCCTCCTCGGGAGAAGAGGAGGGGGTGAGGCCCCAGGTAGGGGTTGAGTTCTCCGAGGCCGCCTGAGCTCGGAGCTTGGGCGGCTGAAGGATTGAACTCCCCCGAAGCCTGGGTTGCTCCCAGCTGGCCGGCGTGTCTGCTCTGAACTTTTTGGAGCAGAGCCAGGCGTCTGCGAACCATCCCTGCCTGAAGAAAGGACTATGATTTAAAGGAGCAGGCAGAGCGATACAAGAGATAAAGGTGAAGAGGCTTATTTTATTATACTCTCTAACTACTTGAACTTTTTAAACTCTAAGTGAAAGTGCGTCATATTTGAGGATTAAAAGATGGCGGCGAAACCTCCCCCTAAAACTCTTCGGAGTGGTGGATCCTCGCCAGTGCAACAATCATCTTTACAGGCGTTGCACCCTTCTGAAGCGCTGACAGCGAAGGAGTTTCGAGATGCTGTGGATAAACTTTTGGACTCAATTAATCAATCAATGGCTGACAAATTTGCGCAGATGGAGGAGAAATTGGAGAAACTGGAGGAGAGAATGGAAGAGAGGATGGAACAGAAGCTCAGCGTGATGAAGGTAGACATTTTGTCTTCAGTGCATAAAGTGGCGGAATGTGTGGAAGAATTAGATGAAAAGATGGATGATTTGGCTCAAAGGAATGCTATATTAGAAGTTAAAGTAAGAGAGAATGAAAATGTAAGAGACAAACTGGAGAAGGACTTAAGCTTAGCCCAATTTTACCAGATGCAGTTTGCTGTCAGAATCAGAGGCTTAAAAGAGGATACTAAAGAAGATTTGAAGCAGCTGATCTCTGAGGCTTTTGAAGAAGTATTAAACCTGCCAGCATCTGAAATAAGAGCAGCTATGGATAAAGTGTTTCGGGTGAATTCATGGATTGCCAGACAGAGGAAGTTGCCTAGAGATGTGGTGGTTTATTTTGCAAAAAGAGAGATCAGAGATCAAATTATACAAGCTGCCTATGATGTTAAAGTGGTGATTGCTGAACAAGAAGTTTTGGTTTTAAAAGAAATTCCTCCAAGGATTTTAAGGGGAAGGAAGGATTACACATTCCTCGTGCATGAGCTCAAGCAAAGAGATATAAGGTTCAGATGGGAGATTCCTCAGGGGCTGATGGTGATGCATGAAGGTAAAAGGTACCGGTTGATTACTGTGAAGCAAGCGCGTGATTTCTACAATAATGTCCTAAAAGCAACCCCATTAATGCTCCTGGAAGCTGGAAAAGGATCTGGAGAAGAAGAACAACAAGAGGAGGAAACAGAGGAAAGTGGCGTGGGAGGAGATCAAGTTACAACTTCTTTGGATGATCCTAGAGAGCAAAGAGTGACGCGTGCTGCTTTAAAACGAGCAAAGAAAATAATAGAACAAGATCAGCAAAAGTCTTCAGTTTCTTCGCAACGTACATACAGTCAAGCTGTGGGAGGGGCACGGCCTAAAGAAGTTAGTCCTATCAAGGCTGTGGTCCAAGGGCTTCTGGATGATATGCATGGCAACTAAATTTTTAACTTGGAATGTTAATGGACTAAATTCACCGCAGAAGAGGAAGAAAGTTTTTCAATATTTAAAGCAATTTAAGATAGATGTTATATGCTTGCAAGAAACGCATATTAGAGTTTTGGATCAAAAGTATTTACTGAACTCGAGACTGGGTACGCATTTTGTTGCCTCTGCAGAGAATAAGAAAAATGGAGTAGTTGTTTATGTTAAAAGTGCCTTAACAGCAGACTTAATTGAAGCAGATAAGCATGGAAGATATGTTATGATTGAGCTGCTCTTAGAAGGTAAAAAGATGCTTCTAGTTGGACTATATGCACCTAACCAACAACAAGCTGATTTTTTTAGCTTACTTCATACAAAGCTTACCCAGTTGGATTATAAATCTTTTATTATTATGGGAGATTGGAATGGTGTTCTGGATGTACACTTGGATAAAGCTGGAGCTTTTAAGCGTATTCCAAGCCACGCCAGACTGCCTAAAACTTTTTTTGAATTGAAGGATGATCTCGAATTGCGAGATATCTGGCGGGAGAGGCACCTGCAGGAGAAGGATTATACTTTTTACTCTGACAGACACCAATCTTTCTCAAGGATTGATTTTATTTTGTTGACTAATGATCTCTTTTTGAGAACTAAAAAAGTGAAGATATGTGCAAGAACTATTTCAGACCACAGTCCAGTTTGGTTGGAGATTGATAAGGAGAAAAGAGACAGGCGCTCGTGGCGCGTAAATGAGAACTTGTTTAGAGATCAGAGAAATGTGGAAGAATGTAAACAGCGGATGAAGGATTTTTTTGAGATTAATATGAATAAGGGTACCTCTATGGATATGGTTTGGGATGCTAGTAAGGCCTATATGAGAGGTGTGTTGATATATATGAATAATAGACGTAGACGTGTAGTGGAAACCAGAAGGAAAGAACTGGAGAATGAAATAAAGGAAAAAGAAAGGGCTTTGATTTTGAATCCAGGGGACGTGAAGATTAAAGAGGCTATTAGGCTGTTAAGAGGACAATTTGATAAATTAATGGCAGACCAAGTGGCAACCAATCTGCGGTTTGCTAGGCATAATACTTTTTGCAACGCTAATAAACCAGGCAGATGGTTAGCCTATAGACTGAGGAAGAAACAAAGGGCCTCTAATATAGACAAGATTGAATATAAAGGAAGGGTCGTGTTTCAACAGAATCTTATTAAGGATGCTTTTGTGGATTTTTATTCGAAATTATATACCAAAGAGGAAATTGAGGTAAAAGACATTGATAAATATTTGGAGAATGCTAATATTCCGGTCCTTACGCAAGCACAAAGAGAGGGGATTAACCAACTGATCACAGAAGAAGAAATCCTTACAGCAATTAAGGATTTGAAGGTTGATAAGGCGCCCGGTACAGATGGCTTGTCTGCGGCTTTTTATAAAAATTTACAATTTGAGATGATAAAACCAAAAGTGCTTTTTCAAGAGGCAGCTGGACTTCCTTTGTTTTTCCTTGAAGACATTTTGCTTCTCATCCAAGAAGCTTCTTCCATTCTGGACCTATAATGTGCCACCCTAACAAAGTGAATCACACACACACACACACACACACACACACACACACACACACACACACACAAAATTCAACAATTCCATCAAAAAAGAGAAGTATGTTTTTCAGTACCTGTGTGTCCATTGAACAATTATGACTTATGAATATAAGTCATGACTGAACAATCAGGACTGTTTGGCCTTGTCTATGAAATTGATTTAGTTCCACTATCTACAATAAGTGATTCTGGGCTGCTTACAATAAAATAGATAGAAACAAATAAAAATAGATAATATAAAATAAAAACCCAGGGCAGCAAAGCTTCATAAAATGTACAAAAGGTAGTCCTTGACTTATAACTGTTCCTTTAACAACTATTCAAACTACAAAGGCTTTGAAAAGTGATTTGCAACCGGTCTTTGCACTGACCCTTTGCAATATCGTCATGGTCACATGATCAAAATTCACCCTCAGGGTCATGCGATCAAAATTCACCCTCACAGTCACATGATCAAAATTCATCCTCACAATCAGGTGATCAAAATTCATTATCATGGTCATGTGATCAAATTCATCCCCACAGTCACGTGATCAAAATTCTCCCTCACAGTGATGTGATCAAAATTCATCCTCAGGGTCACATGATCAAAATTCACCCTCCCGGTCACGTGATTAAAAGTCATCCTCAGGGTCACATGATAAAATTCCTCCTCAGGGTCACGTGATCAAAACTCACCCTCACAGTGACGTGATCAAAATTCAGGGGCTTGGCCACCACCATTATTCATATTTTTTTGCAGTGTCCCCGGGTCATGTGATCACCATTTGTGACCTTTCCAGCTGGTTTCCATCAAGCAAAGTCAAGGTGGGGGAGAGTCGGATTTGCTTAATGACTGTCTGATTCATCTAACAACGTCAGGGATGCGCTGAACCGCTGTGACAAGAAAGACTGTAACATGATTCAATTCACATAAGAACTCCTTGCTTGGCAACAGAAATTATGGTCCCAAGTGGGGTCTTAACTCAAAGATGACCTGCAACCAAAACAAAGGGGCTCTAGGACACATTCAGGACCTGGAATACAAAGCAAAAGCTTTTATGGCCTTGTGAAAGACCATCGGGTTTGGGAGCAACCTAATCTCAGATGGAATGATGTCCCATAGGGTGGGTGTCATGGTGGGTGTCAAGGCCCTCTTCCAAGCCCTGCTAACCAACAGTCAATAGCTGATGGTGCTTACAGCATGTCCCTCCTATCAGTGTATGTTGACAAGTAGAAACAATTGGGGAAAGACAGTCACTTACGTACCCTGGTCCCAAGCCATGAAGGGCTTTAAAGCCAGAAATTGGGGGTGCTCCAGCACATGAGTTTTTAAAGAAGCGATTCAACAAAATTTTGTTTTAATGTTTGCCAATTAGTGTACATTTAAAGTGACAATAAAGTTATTCTACTCTACTCTACTCTACTCTACTCTACTCTACTCTACTCTATACTCTCCTATTCTGTTTTATTCTGCTCTGCCCTGCCCTGCCCTGCCCTACCCTACTCTACCCTACTCTATCCTACCCTGACCTCACCTGCCCTACTCTACTCTACTCTACTCTATTCTACTCTACTCTACTCCACTCCACTCCACTCCACTCCACTCCACTCCACTCCACTCCACTCCACTCCACTCCACTCCACTCCATTCCATTCCATTCCATTCCATTCCATTCCATTCCATTCCATTCCATTCCATTCTATTCTATTCTATTCTATTCTATTCTATTCTATTCTATTCTATTCTATTCTATTCTATTCTATTCTATTCCTCATTTGTCCAGAATGGTATAAGGTCTCCTACTTGAGCAGTGGGTTCATAGAACAGATAATAATAATAATAATAATAATAATAATAATAATAATAATAATAATAATAATAATAATAATAATAATAATAATAATGAGGAGGAGGAGGAGGAGGAGGAGGAGGAGGAGGAGGAGGAGGAAGGGACCTTGGAGGTCTTCTAGTCCAACCCCTTGCTCAAGCAGGAGACCCTATACCATTTCAGACAAATGACAGTCCAGACTTCCAAGATCTGCTCCAGCTCTGTTATTCTGTAAAAGGGAGCTAGCAGCGTCTTGAACTGCACCTAGAAGCACACTGAAAGCTTTGAAAGCAGTGATGTTACGTGTGCTGAGAACTTTTTCACCATGAACTGCTCTCACCCACTACTTTCTCCACCAGCAGAAGCTTCCAAATACTCTTCAAGGGTAGCCCCATGTAGAATGGGTTGCAATAGTCCAACCTGGAGGCCACAAGGACATGAGTGACCATGAGCAGGGCTCCTGGCCTTATAGCCAAGTAGGTTTCAAAGAGATTGAACCTAGAATTAAGGAGGAATTTCCTGGCAGTGAGAACAATTCATCAGTGGAACTGTTTCCCTCCAGATGTTGTGGGCACTCCATCACTGGAGGTTCTCAAGAAGAGATTGCACAACCCTTTGCCTGAAATGGTATAGGCTCTCCTGCTTGGGCAGGAGGTTGGACTAGATGACCTCCTAGGTACCTTCCAACCCTGTTGTTCTATGTTCTGGTTTCCAAATAAGGATCTAAATATCAGCCCTTTCTGCAAACTGTAAATTACAGTCAAACGTCCAACGTCTTCAACAGCTGGCTGCCTGCAAACACACGGTGTTGTATTTCTACCACAGAAGAGGTTTCCTACTTATAATGTAGTTGAGAACTCATATTCAAATATAGAAAGTGTTTTAATTGCAAGTATTAATCATTTGAACCTCATTTAAATAATGGCGGTGAATGCAAGGTCTCAAGCAGACTGAGGCCACTAGGCAGAAATTCAGATTTTCTGTTGGGTATTTCTTGGAAGACATAAAAAAAAACGCAAGACGCTTATTCTCTTCCTTCCATCCCATTTCAAGACAGGTTGAACTGCCCTGCCGCTAACACACAAACACATGTGGGATTGTTTAAAATCCCTTGATAGCCTAGTCGGACTTAGGAATGTCTCTAGGCTTCATCAAAAGGCAAGACGACAGCGGATGCAAAGAAATAGCTTTCTAATACCTGCAAAAACAGGCGAATCCCATTAAAGGAGAAAAAGTATCAGCTGCTATTCCTTAATTGAGCAGTGGAAGTGAGTTAACAGGCGCATGATGTAGTATAAATTAAAATGCCATGAAATCCTGATTCTGGAAAAGTTCAGTCTAAGTAAAAGGGAGCACCAATCATATCCCAGTCAAAGTTGTCTTTTAGGTAATTCCATTTTGCTCATTTCAGGGCAAAGTCCATCGACAGAGCAGGGAAATTCTCTCTCTCCCTCTCTCTCTCTCTCTCTCTCTCTCTCTCTCTTTCTCTCTGTGTCTCTCTCTCCCTTCATTTTTTTTTGCTTTGTGTGTGTGTGTGTTTGTGTGTAAATGTAAATATTCTGGGATTTCTCTCTTTTTTCTCTCTCTTTCTCTCATCTCTCTCCTCTCTCTGTCAACTTCTGTCTCTCCCTATCTCTCTCTCTCTCCTTATGTCTCATTCTCCCCTTTTATCTGTCTCTTTCTATCTCTTTCTCATCTCTCTCTCTTTCTCTGTCCATGTCTCTATCTCCCTATCTCTTTTTATCTTTCTGTCTTTCTCTTATCTCTCTCTCTCTTCCTGTTGGAAAATGGCCTTCAAAACCTTTTTTTTTTTTGCTTTTTGTGTCTGTGTGTTTGTGTGTAAATGTAAATATTCTGGGATCTCTCTCTCTCTCTCCCATCTCTCTCTCATTTCTCTGTCAACTTCTGTCTCTCCCTATCTCTCATTCTCCCTTTTTATTTTTCTCTTTCTCTCTCAATCTCTCTCTCTCATTCTCTCTCTTTCTCATCTCTCTCTCTCTCATCTCTCTGTCAACCTCTGTCTCTCCCTATCTCTCTCTCTCCCTATCTCTCATTCTCCCTTTTTATCTGTCTCTTTCTCTCTCAATCTCTCTCTCTTATTCTCTCTCTCTTTCTCATCTCTCTCTCTCTTTCTCTTTCTCTGTCTCTATCTCCCTATCTCTCTGTCTACTGCTGATGTTCATCCTGTTGACCCATGACGGTTGTGCTAGGTTTGCCACCAACCATATTGGGAAGTTCGCAGATGATACAACAATAGTGGGTCTTATTCATAATGACAATGAAGGTTCTTACCGCAAGGAGGTTGAGTGTTTGGTGAACTGGTATAAGGAAAACAGCCCAGTTTTAAACATTGGGAAAAAACAAAGAGATCATTGTTGATTTCAGAAGAGGCAGGCACAGCCACACTTCTCTGTGCATAAATTATTCACCTGTGGAGATGGTTACCAGCCTCAAATTCCTGGGTGTGCAGCTAACGAGTAGGCTGGCTTGGTCACTCAACAGCAAGACACTGGTGAGGCGGACACAGCAGCACCTGCATTTTCTGTGTCACATGAGAAAAGCACATCTTCCTTCCCCTGTCCTGACCACTTTCTACAGGGCGACGATCGAGAGCATCCTGTCATACAGCATCACAGTCTGGTTTGGAAGCATCCCTGCTTCAGACAGGAAGGCAGTGCAGACAATGGTGAGGACAGCAGAAAATATTATTGGTAGTTCCCTCCCTTCCATCCAGGACATAGCACAGAAGCGTTGCTTGAGCAGGGTCCGCAAGACTATCTGGGACACTACACACCCTCTCCACGACCTGTTTTCTTTTGTTACCTTCTGGGAGGAGGGGGCTTCATGGTATCCGTAGCAGAACATCCAGATTCAACCATAGTTTCATTCCATACAGCATCAACCTTGTGAACTCTCAAGCTTCCTCCTTCCATTATATATTCAAGATGGACAGTGATTAATATTTATTTGTTATGTGTATGTAGGGGTGTGGGTCTATACATATGTGTATATAGTATGGTTAGGTGTGTGTCATGCATGTGTTCCACTTTGAGAGCAGGCAACTAAATTTCATTTTTGATGTCTGCCGTTGTGCCCACAGTAGAAAAAAATGACAATAAAGGTTATCTTATCTTTTTCTCCTTCCTGTTGGGAAAAAATCCAATGTTATGGATGGCACCCTCACCCTATGACCATGGAGGAGCTCACCAGTGGCCTTATGGAGATGGCAAAGGGCAGGACTTGCCAAACATTATCATCACTAACTATAATTCACCTTGAAGACAAGAGATGAGCCAGCACAAGAGAACAATAACAGAATAACAGAGTTGGAAGGGCCTTTGGAGGTTTCTAGTCCAATTTTCTACTCAAGGAGGAAACTCTATCCCATTCTGGACAAATTCCTATGTGAGTAAATATTCTTAAACATAAGAGAGTATTATGGTAATTAGGTGTTCAGCAGAGCGATGGCACAAGGGAAAAAAATAACTGTCTTTGTGTCTAGTTGACTCTTTGTGTCTAGTTGACTATCTTATCAAAATGTAGATGACTTGGTTATCTTGGAGAATGCTGGCCAGCAGCCATGTCCTTGACAGAGAAGATTGCAGAAAAGAGAAAAAATAAACAAAATCACGAACCGAAGTGTTACAGAAAGTCGAAAAGGATTGCATAAATCACGAACCTAGGAGAATAAAACAGGAAGAAGAGAATACTCCATCTATGCGTTCCATCAATTCCTTCAACATCAATTCTTTCCTTTTATTGGTTTCAGGTCTCATTCGTCCTACTTTTTGTCACTCTCTTTGATCTAATTTGTATTCCTATTGACGGCCCTTATAAAACTCAGGATGATTTTTTTTCATACTTGATTTAGGATTTGGCTTGGTCTGTCTCAATGTTCATTCATTCTTGACTGCTGAACTGAAAACCGAACTGGGGGCATGGTTTCTATTTGCATCTTCATGAAACATTACCGCTACCGATACTGGATAAGATGAGTGTACTGATAGACCAGGGATCTTCAAACTTGGCCCTTTTATGACTTGTGGACTTCAACTCCCAGAATTCCACAGCCTGCTGGCTGAGGAGTTCTGGGAGTTGAAGTCCACAAGTCATAAAAGGGCCAAGTTTGAAAACCCCTGTGATAGACCCTAATATTTCACTTTGTCCAGCTGATAAAGTTAGAGAAATACAGTATATTCTCTGAGTTCTAGTCCCACCTGAAACACAAAAGTCATTCAGCTGAGTGACTTTAGGCCAGGGGTGTCAAACTGCTGGCCCGCAGGCTGTATGCCTCATCGAGAAGCCATTTGTTGTTGTTGTTAGCTGCGAAGTCGTGTCCGACCCATCGCGACCCTATGGACAATGTTCCTCCAGGCCTTCCTGTCCTCTACCATCTTCTGGAGTCCATTTAAGCTCACGCCTACAGCTTCAGTGACTCCATCCAGCCACCTCATTCTCTGTCGTCCCCTTCTTCTATTGCCCTCGATCTTTCCCAGCATTAGGCTCTTCTCCAGTGAGTCCTTCCTTCTCATTAGGTGGCCAAAGTATTTGAGTTTTAGCTTCAGGATCTGGCCTTCTAAAGAGCAGTCAGGGTTTATCTCCTCTAGGACTGACCGGTTTGATCGCCTTGCAGTCCAAGGGACTCGCAGGAGTCTTCTCCAGCACCATAGTTCAAAGGCCTCAATTCTTTGGCGCTCAGCCTTTCTTATGGTCCAACTTTCACTGCCATACATTGCAACTGGGAAGACCATAGCCTTGACTATACGCACTTTTGTTGACAGGGTGATGTCTCTGCTTTTTAGTGTGCTGTCTAGATTTGCCATGGCTTTCCTCCCCAGGAGCAAGCGTCTTTTAATTTCTTGGCTACAGTCCCCATCTGCAGTGATCTTGGAGCCCAGGAAAATAAAATCTGTCACTACCTCCATTTCTTCCCCATCTATTTGCCAGGAATTGAGAGGGCCAGATGCCATGATCTTGGTTTTCTTAATGTTAAGTTTCAACCCAAGTTTTGCACTCTCCTTCTTCACCCGCAACAAGAGGCTCTTTAGTTCTTCTTCACTTTCTGCCATTAGAGTGGTATCATCTGCGTATCTTAGGTTGTTGATATTTCTTCCGGCAATCTTAATTCCAACTTTTGATTCATCTAGCCCTGCCTTTCTCATGATGTGCTCTGCATATAAGTTAAATAGGCAGGGTGACAGTATACAGCCTTGCCGGACTCCTTTCCCAATTTTGAACCAATCAGTGGTTCCGTGTCCAGTTCTCACTGTTGCTTCTTGACCCGCATATAGGTTTCTCAAGAGACAAATAAGATGGTCTGGTACTCCCATCTCTTTAAGAACTTGCCACAGTTTGTTATGATCCACACAATCAAAGGCTTTAGCATAGTCAATGAAGCAGAAGTAGATGTTTTTCTGGAACTCCCTAGCTTTCTCCATGATCCAGCGTATGTTGGCAATTTGATCTCTAGTTCCTCTGCCTCTTCGAAATCCTGCCTGTACTTCTGGTAGTTCTCGATCCACATACTGCTGAAGTCTAGCTTGTAGGATTTTAAGCATGACTTTACTAGCATGAGAAATGAGTGCAATGGTGCGATAGTTTGAACATTCTTTGGCACTGCCTTTCTTTGGAATTGGAATGTAAACTGATCTTTTCCAATCCTGTGGCCACTGTTGAGTTTTCCAAATTTGCTGGCAAATTGAGTGTAGCACTTTTACTGCACTGTCTTTTAAGATTTTGAATAGCTCAGCTGGAATACTGTCACCTCCACTAGCTTTGTTGTTGCTCAGCTTTTCTAAGGCCCACTTCACTTCACATTCTAGGATGTCTGGCTCGAGGTCAGTGACCAACTCATTGTGATTATCTGGGACATTAAGCTCATTCTTGTATAGTTCTTCTGTGTAATTTTGCCACCTCTTCTTAATCTCTTCTGCCTCTGTTAGGTCCCTGCCATTTTGGTCCTTTATCATGCCCATTTTTGCATTAAACGTTCCCTTCATCTCTCCAATTTTCTTGAAAAGATCTCTGGTCCTCCCTATTCTATTGTTTTCTTCTATTTCTTTGCACTGTTCATTTAAGAAGGCATTCTTATCTCTTCTAGCTATTCTCTGGAATTCTGCATTCAATTGGGCATATCTATGTTTTTCTCCCTTGCCTTTTGCTTCCCTCCTTTCCTCAGCTATTTGCAAAGCTTCCTCAGACAGCCATTTTGCTTTCTTGCATTTCTTTTTCTTTGGGATGGTTTTGGTTGCTACCTGTTGTACAATGTCGCGAACCTCTGTCCATAGTTCTTCAGGCACTCTGTCTATCAGATCTAATTCCTTAAATCTATTTGTCACCTCTACTGTATATTCAACAGGGATATGATTTAATTCATACCTGAGTGGCCTAGTGCTTTTCCCTACTTTCTTCAGTTTAAGCTTAAACTTTGCAAGGAGAAGCTCATGATCTGAGCCACAGTCAGCTCCTGGTCTTGTTTTTACTGACTGTATAGAGCTTCTCCATCTTTGGCTGCAGAGCATATAGTCAATCTGATTTCTGTGTTGACCGTCTGGTGATGTCCATGTGTAGAGCCGTCTCTTGGGTTGTTGGAAAAGAGTGTTTGCTATGACCATCGTATTCTCTTGACAAAATTCTATCAGCCTGTGCCCTGCTTCATTTTGTACTCCAAGGCCAAACTTGCCTGTTATTCCAGTTATCTTTTGGCTTCCTACTTTAGCATTCCAATCCCCCATGATGATAAGGACATCATTTTTTGGTGTTAGTTCTATAAGGTGCTGTAGGGCTTCATAGAACTGGTCAATTTCATCCTCTTCAGCACTGGTGGTTGGGGCATAGACTTGGACTACTGTGATATTGAATGGTTTGCCTTGGATTCGAACTGAGATCATTCTGTCATTTTGAGGATTGTATCCCAGTATTGCTTTTCCTACTCTTTTATTGACTATCAAGGCTACTCCATTTCTTCTGAGGGATTCTTGCCCGCAGTAGTATACCTGATGGTCATCTGAATTAAATTCACCCATTCCTGTCCATTTTAGTTCGCTGATACCTAAGATGTCGATGTTCAGTCTTGTCATCTCTTGTTTGACCACGTCCAGCTTTCCTTGATTCATGGATCTTACATTCCAGGTTCCTATGGAGAAAAAATCTTTACAGCATCGGACTTTCCTTTCACCACCAGACACATCCACAGCTGAGCGTCCTTTCGGCTTTGGCCCAGTCGCTTCATTCTTTCTGGCGCTACTAGTACTAGCCCTCTGCTCTTCCCCAGTAGCATATTGGACGCCTTCCGACCTGAGGGGCTCATCTTCCAGCGTCATATCGTTTTGCCTTTTGGTACTGTCCATAGGGTTTTCATGGCAAAGATACTGGAGTGGGTTGCCATTTCCTTCTCCAGTGGATCACGTTTTGTCAGAACTCTCGGCTATGACCTGTCCGTCTTGGGTGGCCCTGCACGGCATAGCTCATAGCTTCATTGAATTACGCAAGCCCCTTCGCCACGACAAGGCAGTAATCCATGAAGGGGAAGCCATGCCCTACCCCATTGCCGGCAATGGTGAAAAAGCTCCGATACGTTGCACAATGTCACATGATGTTGTGAGCTTGACGTGTCTGCTTTAGGCCAATCACCAGGAGACTGAGATTTCCAGTCCTGCCTTAGCCATGAAAGCCGGATGACTTTGTGCCAATCACCAGGAGCCAGGGAGTTCTACTCCCACCTTAGACACAAAAACCAGCTGTGACTTTGGGCTAATCACCAGGAGATAATGAATTAGGCATGAAAGCTGACTGGATGACTTTGGGCCAATCACTCTGTCTCTCAGCCCAACCCACCTCCCAGAGTACTTAATGTACAGAGAATAAGAGGGGAAAGAAATATTAGGTATGATTCCTGCCTTGGGTATTTGTAAAAATAATAAAGGCAGGAGATGAATGAATGAATGAATGAATGAATGAATGAATGAATGAATGAATGAATGAATGAATGATGCTTGTGCTTGTTGGCCTAGTCTCAAAGACCACACTCTTTATCAGACATGTTGTCCTATGTGACATCTTCTGCTACCTGGAAAAGCAAAGGTAGCTTCTCAATTCTGAGTAGCATGCAGGAGAGATCTATGTTCAACACTAAGCTAACCATTCTGTATAAATATAGGTTTTAAAATTAAAAGTCAATTTGGCTCTAATTTTGGTTTGAGTTGCATAAAACACAAATTGTTACTTTTGTTTTATGGAGAACATAAATCGCAGAGGCCAACTATCAGACTTTAATCATACAAAGACAAAATAATATTTAATCTTACACAATAAGGCTAGCTAAAGTATTGTTAGACATCCTTTTCATAAAACAGATTGGGGGTTTTTTCTTGGTCTAAATTAATCCTGGAGAACTGTGGAACCATTTAACAATTCTGTTAAATTATTAAAAAAAAATTGTTGATCACATTTCATTCTGTCCCTCCTTTTGAATCCTTTCTTTAATGATTCTATTGAACCATTTCTTTTTTATTAGTGTGACTTTTGTCCTGTGGTGAATTGGCCATGGTGAGTTGTCCCATAGCGAGTTGGCCATGGTGAGTTGGGTGAAAGAGTTGGTCATGGTGAGTTGGCCCTGGTGAGTTGACTATGGTGAGTTGGCCCTGGTGAGTTTGCCCTGGTGAATTGGCCCTGGTGAGTTGGCCATGGTGAGTTGGCCATGGTGAGTTGGCTGGATGAGTTGGGCATGGTGAGTTGGCCATAGTGAGTTGTCCATGGTGAGTTGGCCACAGCAAATTGTCAAAGACCCAACAAAAGGTAGTGAGTGGAAGCTCAGCAGAGGGAGACCCAATCTGGAAATAAGGAAGAATTTCCCAATAGTGAGAACAATTAATCAATGGAACAATTTGCCTACTGGAGTTGGGGGATGCTCCATAAGGTTTTCAAGAAAAGATGGGACAACTCTAATGTCTGCGATAGCTGCCTTCCAGTATCTAAATGGCTGCCACAGAGAAGAATCAACCTATTCTCCAAAGCACCTGAACGCAGAACAAGAAGCAACAGATGGAAACTGATCAAGGAAAGAATCAACCTAAAACCAAGGAGAAGTGTCCAGACAGAACAATCAGAGAACCATCAAGGTCCCTTCTAACTTTATTATTCCATTCCATGTCACATATTCTATTCTATTCTATTCTATTCTATTCTATTCTATTCTATTCTATTCTATTCTGTTCTGTTCTGTTCTGTTCTGTTCTGTTCTGTTCTGTTCTATTCTATTCTATTCTATTCTATTCTATTCTATTCTGTTCTGTTCTGTTCTGTTCTGTTCTGTTCTGTTCTGTTCTGTTCTGTTCTATTCTATTCTATTCTATTCTATTCTATTCTATTCTATTCTATTCTATTCTATTCTATTCTATTCTATTTTATTCTATTCTACTCTATTCTATTCTATTCTATTCCATTCCATTCCATTCTATTCTATTCCATATTCTATTCTATTCTATTCTATTCTATTCTATTCTATTCTATTCTATTCTATTCTATTCTATTCTATTCTATTCTATTCTATTATTTTATTCTATTCCATTCCATTCCATTCCATTCCATTCCCTCCACAGTCATCTTATTATTGAGATGGGCAGCAGCTAGTTAAGGGATTAGGCTGGAAACCAGAAGACTCTGAGTTCCAGTCCTGCCTTAGGCATGAAAGCCAACTGTCAACGCTGCTAACATCAAATGTTATTGCTTGACAAGAGATGAAGAAGTAGCTCTTTCATATGTTAAACTTGTGTATTGCTTTAAGACATTTAGTTTAAGGTTGGGAGGGGGGATGAGTAGGATTGCACCTTTCAAGGCTATCTCTAACTAAGAAGATAAGACCTTGGAGGGTTTTCTAATGGAAGGGAAACTGATTCTTTAAATTAATTGGAGAATATCATTAATGACAAAATTAGAAAGGTGGAGAATTGTGTTTTAATGTATTGTGCATATTGTGTAGTGGGTTCTGGACCGCATGGCAATGAATGAATTGATGAGTACCGCATGTCAGCTCTTTACTAGTGGTAGACGCGTACTGAACAAAGGGGGTTACCTGCACCCCTTATATACCTAGCCAGGTATCACTCTGGCCAATCCTTCCATCCGTATCTCCTGCCGAAAACCCTTTGGCCAATCCGGCCACAGCACAGCGCCACCTGGTGGTACCTGCAGAGCTGCTGCTCCCACCCCATACATAACAGTGCAAAGGGCAGAGATTTCAGATTCCAGCTTCCTTCGAGCAAGCATTTGCCGGTGTATTAGGCTAATAAAGGACTTTTAAGGTAAACAATGCCTCAGAGTCACTTGAAAAGCCCATACGTCGGAAAGTTGACACCAGCTGGCTGACATTGGACCATCACCAAGAGTTGGTAAGTTCTAGTCCTGTCTTAGGCATGAAAGCCAGCTGGGTGATTTTGCACCAATCACCACGAGACAGTGAGTTCTAGTCTTGTCTTGGGCATGAAAGCCATCTGAGTGACTTTGGACCAATCACCAAGAGTTGGTAAGTTCTAGTCCTGCCTTAGGCATGAAAGCCATCTGAGTGACTTTGGACCAATCACCAGGAGACGATGAGTTCTAGTCCTGTCTTGGACATGAAAGCCATCTGAGTGACTTTGGACCAATCACCAAGAGTTGGTAAGTTCTAGTCCCGCCTTAGGCATGAAAGCCATCTGAGTGACTTTGGACCAATCACCAAGAGTTGGTAAGTTCTAGTCCTGCCTTAGGCATGAAAGCCATCTGAGTGACTTTGGACCAATCACCAGGAGACGATGAGTTCTAGTCCTGTCTTGGACATGAAAGCCATCTGAGTGACTTTGGACCAATCACCAAGAGTTGGTAAGTTCTAGTCCCGCCTTAGGCATGAAAGCCATCTGAGTGACTTTGGACCAATCACCAAGAGTTGGTAAGTTCTAGTCCTGGGTGACTTTGAGCCAATCATTTTCTCTCACCCCAACTCATATCAGAGGACTGTTCTCAGAGAAAATAGGAGAAGAAAGGAGCATTTTGTGTGTTCGCCACCTTGACTAATTCATGAAAATAATAAAAGTGGATCACAGATAAACAAACAAACAAGTAAGTAAGTAAATAAGTAAGTAAGTAAAATAAGTAACTAAGTAAATAAATAAATGAGTGAGTAAGTAAATAAATGAATGAACGAACAAATGAATGAATGAACGAACGAACGAACGAACGAAAGAATGAATGAATGAATGAATGAACAAATGAATAAATGAACAAATAAACGAATGAATGAACGAACGAACGAACGAATGAATGCTCTCTCTGGAGCACGAGGTTTTTACAGCGACAGCCAGAGGAGAGAAGCCCCAACTCCATCCTCCCGTCATCCCTCCGCTTTGATCCCTGAGTTTGTACGCACCAGTGAAACTATGAATAGGATTTGTTTCCCACTTAATATATGGGTAATTGCATCTCTGGGTGGGGAGGAGGAGAAGAGGGAGGGGGGAGCGAGAGAGAGAGAGAGTGAGAGAGAGCTGAGGAAGAAGGCTGTTAATTAAATCTGAAGACGAGCTGCTGCTCTTTGCAGCCGAATTAAAAATAAAATACCAATTGAAGTTTAATTAGTGTCTTTGCTTACTTGTGCATTCAAACTTGAAAGATGACTCTGCGTTCCCTTGTAAGGCTCCCGTAGCTAAGAGGCGATTACGGGACTGGAGTGTTGTTTGCCACGCCGCGTATCAAACGCCTCGAGTGAGATGATGGAGTCCGCATCTCAGGCCTGATTTAGAGGAGAGCCGAGTTCCAGGGAGACGAGGAAGGAGAAATCTCTCCCGCGTGAATGAAAGCGGAAGACAGCACCCCGAAAAACCATTACTTTTTCTCTATCAGCGTTCCTGCACAGCTGAATCGCTTTCAATACTGATATTTATGCTCACATTCAATTCCATCCAGGCTGATCAAACAAAACAAATGCCCAAATCTATAAAGTATCAGAATCAGGATCAGGACAGAACTGGAAGGGACCCTGGAGGTCTTCTAGTCCAGCCCCCCGCTCAAGCAGGAGAACCTATACCATCTCAGACAAGTGACTTAATCATAATAGTAAAGTTGGAAGGGACCCTGGAGGTCTTCTAGTCCAGCCCCTTGCTCATGTAGGAGACCCTACATCATTTCAGACATGTACAGTCTCGAAAACCTCCAAGGATGAAGCACCCACAACTTCTGGAGGCAACTTCTGTTCCACTGGTTAACTGTCCTCGCGGTTAGGAAGTTTTATCCTTAACTCCAGGTTGCTTCTCTCCTTGATTGGTTTCATTAGTTGATGAGTGGAATGCTACATTTATCAACACAGGCAGTCCTCCACTTACAACAGTTTGTTTATTGACCGTTTGAAGTTACAATGACATTGAAAGAGAGAGAGAGAAAGACAGATAGACAGAGAGGCAGACAGACAGACAAAGACAGTCAGAGACAAAGACACACACAGAGACACACAGACACACACAGAGAGAGACAGAAAGATAGAGGCAGAGAGAGGCAGAGAGAGAGAGAGAGAGAGAGAGAGACAGACAGACAGACAGACAGACAGACAGACAGACAGAGAGAGAGAAAGACAAAGAGAGGAAAAACAGAAAAACAGAGAGAGAGAGAGACAACCTGCCTCCAGAGGTGGTGAATGCTCCAACACTGGAAGTTTTTAAGAAGAGACTGGACAGCCATTTGCCTGAAATGGTATAGGGTTTCCTGCCTGAGCAGGGGGTTGGACTAGATGACCTCCAAGGTACCTTCCAACTTATTATTATTATTAGAGACAGAGAGACAGAGAGACTGAAAGGCAGAGAGAGAGACAGAGAGACAGAGCAGGACAGAAAGACACACAGAGAGAGAGACAGAGGGACAGACAGAGAGACAGAGGGACAGACAGAGAGACAGAGGGAAAGACACACAAAGAGAAAGACAGAGACACAGACAGAAACACACACACACAGAGAGAAAGACACACACACAGAGAGAGAGAGAGAGAGAGAGAGAGAGACAGACAGACAGACAGACATAAAGACAGAGAGAGAGAGCACAGACCCAGTGAAAACCTTGTGAGCTTCACTGTGAAATTATCTATAAAGCATGCAGATAGGAATGACTTTACATTGCATTTACACTGGAAATGGGTAAGTAATGAACAGGGCATTAGCAATAAATAGGATAGCAATCAAGCCATTGCCTGCCAATTAGTTAGAGAGCACAGGAAATGAAGCTGTGCAGACACAATCATTGCTGATCAACAACCTAGAAGCCATAAGAAGAATAGAATAGAATAGAATAGAATAGAATAGAATAGAATAGAATAGAATAGAATAGAATAGAATAGAATAGAATAGAATAGAATAGAATAGAATAAGAAAATATAGAATAGAATAAGAAAGAATAGAATAGAATAGAATAGAATAGAATAGAATAGAATAGAATAGAATAGAATAGAATAGAATAGAATAGAATAAGAAAATATAGAATAGAATAAGAAAGAATAGAATAGAATAGAATAGAATAGAATAGAATAGAATAGAATAGAATAGAATAGAATAGAATAGAATAGAATAGAATAGAATAGAATAGAAAAGAAAATATGGAATGGAATGGAATGGAATGGAATAGAATAGAATAGAATAGAATAGAATAGAATAGAATAGAATAGAATAGAATAGAATAGAATAGAATAGAATAGAATAGAATAGAATAAGAAAATATAGAATAGAATAAGAAAGAATAGAATAGAATAGAATAGAATAGAATAGAATAGAATAGAATAGAATAGAATAGAATAGAATAGAATAGAATAGAATAGAATAGAATAGAATAGAATAGAATAGAATACAATATATGGAATGGAATAGAATAGGGACCTTGGAGGTCTGACTTAATAGAATAGAATAGAATAGAATAGAATAGAATAGAATAGAATAGAATAGAATAGAATAGAATAGAATAGAATAGAATAGAATAGAATAGAATAGAATAGAATAGAATAGAGTAGAGTAGGGTAGGGTAGGGTAGGATAGGGTAGGGCAGGGCAGGGCAGAATAGAACAGGAGAGTAGAGTACAATAACTTTATTGTCATAGAATAGAATAGAATAGAATAGAATAGAATAGAATAGAATAGAATAGAATAGAATAGAATAGAATAGAATAGAATAGAATAGAATAGAATAGAATAGAATAGAATAGAATAGAATAGAATAGAAAATATGGAATGGAATGGAATGGAATGGAATGGAATGGAATAGAATAATAGAATAGAATAGAATAGAATAGAATAGAATAGAATAGAATAGAATAGAATAGAATAGAATAGAATAGAATAGAATAGAATAGAATAGAATAGAATAGAGCTGGAAGGGACCTTGGAGGTCTTCTAGTCCAGCCCCCCCACTCAAGAAGGAGAACTTATACCATCTCAGACAAGTGACTGTCTAGCCTTTTCTTAAAAACCTCCAGTGATGGGGCGCCCAGGATTTCTGAAGGCAAAGGTATTCCACGGGTTAATTATCCTCACTGTCAGAAAGTTTCTCCTTAATTCCAGGTTGCGTCTCTCATTGATCAGTTTCCATCCATTGTTTCTTGTCCATCTCCTATGGTGCTTTGGAGAATAATCTGACCCCCCCTCTTCTTGGGGGCAGCCCCTCAAATACTGGAACACTGCTATCACGTCTCCCCTATTTCTTTTTTTCTTTAGACTAGCCAAACCCAAGAAGGACAAGGCTTCTTCAGATCTGCAGATCAGCAATGTTTGAGGCTAGAAAAGTTTTTTTGAGGGCTCACCATCAAAGTTTGGGAGTTCTTGCACTGAAAAAAACAGAAAATTGTGAATAAAAGAAAAAATAATCCGTCAACATGCTATTCAGGGCTAAAGAAACTGTCAGGTTTTTGTTTCTTTTTAAAAAAGGCGGCCGAACGAGAAGATTATGAAAGAAATGGAAGGCGATCATATTCATTGTTCTCAATTAATTGAATTCACATTTAATTATGGTAGCTGCTGCTGTGACTTAGGAGCCAGGTGTGGACCTGAGAACCGATTTTCACAGAAACCTTTCAAGAAGAATCTCTTTGAGGTGCTAAAGCTTAAAAAAATAAAAGTGGGTTTATTTATTGATTAAATTTATAGGCCACCCACCTCGCTATCAAGAGTGATTGTGGGTAGCCTGCAGTGCAATAAAATAAGAAGATGAAACACAGTTTTAAACAAGAGCTAAAATTATGGGAATTAAACAGAGCAAAAAAAAAATACTGGCTCACACAAAGCAGATGAGATCTCTGTTTTTGTCACAGTACCAACTATGATGGTTAGGCTCCTAAGTCAAATGGCACAGCCAAGTCTTCGGGCCCTTTTTAAAGGCCAAAAGAGCAGAGATGGACCTCACCTCTAGCAGGAAACAGTCCAAAGGGTGGGGACCATGATGGAAAAGGCTCTTTTCTTAGGCCCCACCGGCCAAAATTCCTTGGCTAATGAGATCCGTAGTGGGCTTCTTCAACTGGCTGATCCTAACAAGCTCCCAAAAGTTCTTGACAGACTTGAACAATGGGCTCTATCCAACGAAATGAAATTTAATCCGGAGGAAAAAGCAATTATTATTTTTTTACATTTAGGTAGGGAAAATCAAAGGTATAAGTATAGATTAGGTCAGGGCTTTTCAACCTTTTCACCCATTGTACCACTTTTAGGATATGGCAACATCCGAGTGCCACCAGTCGCCTAGCAAGGTGTCAAAAACTTGATGACCAAAAAAAAAAAAAGGAAAAAATAAGTGATGAGGTACAGGTAGTCCTCAACTTACAACAGTTTGCTTAGTGACTGTTTGAAGTTACAATGGCACTGAAAAAAGTGCCCTCCAAGCCACAGCCGAGCAAGATGCCTGCCTGCCCGGCGGCACTCTTCCTCCCGTCCGAGGTTTTCATTGTTGTGAGCATTTATTTTGAGGATTGGAAGTGGGGGTGGAGTGGGGGGTATTTGGGTTTTATTGCCCCCCTCTGCTGGGTGGTTGCAGCAGGTTTTGGTCACTTCACATGACCCTGGGACACTGTGACCATCATAAATATGAAGCAGTTGCCAAGCATCTGAATGTAAATCACAAGACCCTGGAGATGCTGCAACATTCCAGCTGAATCGGTGCTTCTTCTGGGCTCAGAAGCACCAGGATCAGTGCTGAGCTCCAGCTGGATCCTGGCACTGATCTTGGCGCTTCTGCTGAGCAGCTCCAGCCATCTCTCACTCAGGCTTCTGCGATACTGCCACTGTTTCAGCTCATTCCCCTCCCCTGCTACCACTTTTCTAGGATGGTCGCGTACCACCTGCCAGGTGCCAATGTACCACAGGTGGTACCCGTACCACTGGTTGAAAAGCCCTGGATTAGGTGAGACCTGGCTCAAAAACAGCAACTGTGAGAGGGAGGTTGGAATCCTAAAAGTTAATACAGTCTCTGCTCATAAGCTAAACTAAATTAAACTAAAGTAAACCCAACTTAAGAATAAGCTTCCTAATGTTTAGGAGTACCCACGTGCCTCCAGATACTTGCTTCCAATGCTCAACAGACTCACTTCCCTTCCTGCCCCTTTAAAAAGGTTATTTTAATTAAACCAGTAAAGAGAAAGCAGGTTTGTGGCCAAGCAAGCCAATAACAGCCAATCTCATATGTCTTGGCAGCAAAGCCATCGGGCCTTTCACACACTTTTCTCTGCCGTAGGGATGCTTTTTTCTTATTTTTTTTGTACTTTTCCCCCCAAAAAAATTAAAGTGTAATCCCACTAACTCAGAGATATCTCTAAAGATATATATTGGTTTTTGCCGCTACCAGCAATCCTTTCCTGCCTTGGAGACGTTTGATCTTTTTTTCTCTTCTCACCTTTCTCTTTCCTTCTTTCTCTGCATGTATACTCTGGAGATAATCTGACTTTATGGATGAAAACGAACAGCAAAACCACTTTGTTCATGTTTTAAAAAAACAAGGAATCAAATTTGTAATGTTTAGAGGTAAAGGTAAAGGTTCCCCCGCACATGCGTGCTAGTCGTTTCCAACTCTAGGTGCTCATCTCCGTTTCAAAGCCGAAGAGCCAGCACTTGTCCGAGGATGTCTCCGTGGTCATGTGGCCGGCGTGACTAGACGCCAAAGGCGCACGGAACACTGTTACCTTCCCAACGCAGTGGTCCCTATTTTTCTACTTGCATTTTTACGTCCTTTTGAACTGCTAGGTTGGCAGAAGCTGGGACGAGTAACAGGCGCTCACTCTGTTATGCGGCACTCAGGATTCGACCCACCAAACTGCCGACCTTCTGATCGACAAGCTCAGCGTCCTAACCCACTGAGCCACCGCGTCCCATATGTAATGTTTAAGTGCTATTAAACTATTCAAAAATTGGTCACAAACTTCTTTTGCTCAGATTGCAAGACAGCTAAAAGCTCCTAAGCCTGGCCTTCTCTGACACTAAATATACACCCATAAAAACATTGCTCTTACAGATGGAAGTTTTCCTGGGCGTTCTGAACCACTTATTTACCCATCCAGTTGAAGTACCTGGATCAATAGTAGTAACTGTGAGAAGGATCATGGAGTCCTAGTGAACAATTTCTTAAATATGAGCCAGCCGTGTGCTGCAGCTGCGAAAAAAGTCAATGCCATCCTTGGCTACATTAACAGAGTGATAGGATCAAGATCACGTAAAGTGCTAATACCACTTGAAAATATCTTGGTTAAGACCACACTTGGAACAGTTGCATCTAGTTTGGGTGGCCACAGTATACAAAAGTTCTTGAGACTCTAGAAAGAGAGCAGAGAAGAGCAACAAAGATGATCAGGGGGACTGGAGGCTAAAATATACAAAGAACAGTTGCAGGAATTGGGTAAGTCTAGTTTAATGAAAAGAAGTAGGGATGACATGATAGCAGTATTTCAATATTTGAGGGGCTGCCACAACCTATTTGTTGTGATTCAGGGTCAGCCTGTGTGTTTGGCAGTTGGGTCGGACGACTCAGAGGAGGAGGAGGAGGGGGGTGTTGAAGACCTTGCTGAGGGGGTTGAAGAGCTTGCTGATGAGAGCCCTCAGCCAGGCCCCTCCCACTTGGTCACCACGGAGACCCAGCTGTGTGAGCCTGACAGCGTGGATGAAGATGACCCACAGCTGGCCCTGTTCAAGGACACCCGACGCAGGAGGCAGTCAATTAGGAGTAAACAGAGGAAGGCAATGGGGCTCCTCGGAAGGAGGCAGAGAGAAGCCACGCCCTGAACTCTATATAAGGGGAATGTGTGGGAGGGCTGGTTTGCTAAAGGCAACTGCTTGGATAGTTCCTGTTTCTTAAAGCTCCTGTTTCTTGGTTTGTCTTGTTCCGTTTGTTTTTGTTGCAATAAATTTGGCAGGCGTAATTCCAGCCTCTTGCCTTCTTGTAAAAGGGGTTGTCCCTGCCTTTTCTGCAGGGCCGGTAGCAGGCTGGTACAGAACACTATTCTCCAAAGCATCTGAAGGCAGGCCAAGAAGTAATGGATGGAAACTAATCAAGGAGAGAAGCAACCTGGAATTAAGGAGAAACTTCCTAACAGTGAGGACAATTAACCAGTGGAACAGTTGTGAATGCTCCATCCCTGGAGGTTTTTAAGAAGACACTGTACAGCCACTTGTCTGAAATGATATAGGGTTTCCTGCGTGAGCAGGGGGTTGGACTAGATGACCACAAAAGTACCTTCCAAGTGCTTTATTTCTTTTATTCTGTTACATAAAATATTTCGTAGCTGGAATATCAGTGTTAGCTGCAAAAGGTGTTTAAATATGCAAAGGTTCTTAGTTAACAAGAAGAAAACAATATTCTAATTCCATACCTCTTTCTGAGTTTTGCCACTCCTCTAGGGGTTAAATGTTTTCAGGAGTTATGGTGGGGGAAAAAGTGAATCCTGCAAAAGAGGAAGCTGTTATATGGTGTAAGCTTAAATGTTTGCATCATTTTCACCGCCTGATTTTCCTCTTCTTGGCCAGTTTCTTGCAATCTGCAAAGGTAATTTTTTTTCAATTTATTTGGAATTAGTCAAGTGCACCGCTGAAAAGGCAGAGTGAATTGATGTTAAATAGTTTTTGGAAGGTGTAATTGTCTGATGATTTGTAAATAGCCAAGCTTATCAAAAAAAGTAATTTAAATGTTTTGCTGACAATTTTGTTCAGTTTGGTGGACTCTGTAAATTTGTGAATCCAAATTTTTTAACTGACATTGCCTTCCCAAATTTCTATGTCACTCGGAAACTTATATAATATCTTTGTCCCCCCCCCCCCACACCAAGCCTTTGCCTTTGTCTCCTGGCAGCTTTCTCTGTATACCAAAAGCTCTTTCTTTCTTTCTTTCTTTCTTTCTTTCTTTCTTTCTTTCTTTCTTTCTTTCTTTCTTTCTTTCTTTCTTTCTATCTTTCTTTCTTTCTTTCTTTCTTTCTTTCTCCCTCCCTCCCTCCCTCCCTCCCTATTTCCTGATTCCCTCCCTTTCTCCTATTCTTTCTCCTCCCTCCCTCCCTCCTATTCTCCTTCCTTCTTTCCTTCCCTGCCCTTCTCTGCCCTCCCCTGCCCTCCCTTCCCCTCCTCTCTCCTCTCTCCTCTCTCCTCTCTCCTCTCTCCTCTCTCCTCTCTCCTCCCCTCCCTCCCTCCCTCCCTTCCTTCCTTCCTTCCTTCCTTCCTTCCTTCCTTCCTTCCTTCCTTCCTTCCTTCCTTCCTTCCTTCCTATCACATACATGGAGATATGAAAGCTTTGGTAGTCTTTGCTAGCTAAGTGTACACTGAATGTTATGTTAGATTATCTTCATGCACAATAACATGTCGTAGTGGAGATCCCCCTTTTTTCCCCAAAATTCATTATCCCTCATGATTCACCTCTGATGTTTCACCTTTAAGCAATATAGTGAGGTAAGATCTGCCCTCCTAATGAGCACTGAGGCAAGAATGAATAATTGCAGGTATATGAACCAATGTGAGCATTATGGACTTGGTTATTTATATAGTTGGTTAATGTTAGTTAGATTATGATTATTATATTTGTAACCCTGTACTCAGCTCTGGGAAGTGAGGGAGGGAGAGAGGGGGTTAGGGTGGGTGGGTTTTGGGGTTTACATCGTAAACTTTTATAACACTTTTCAATAAAAAAAGAAAGAGAAGAAGGAAGAGAGAGGATGGATAGAGGGAGGGAGGAAGGAAGGAAGGAGGGAGGGAGGAGAGGGAGGGAGTAAGGGAGGGAGAGAGAAGGAGGGACGGAGGGAGAGAGGAGGAAGGGAGGGAGGATGGGAGGGAGAGAGGGAGGGAGGGAGTGAAGGAAGGAAAGAGGGAGAGAGGAAGGAGAGGGAGGAAGGGAGGGAGGGAGGGAGGGAGGGGAAGAGAAAGAAGGAAGGAGAGGGAGGGAGGGAGAGAGGGAGGGAGAGAGAAGAGGGTGGGAGGGAAGGAGAGAGAGAGGGGAGGGAGGGAGGGAGAAAGGAAGGAGGGGCAGTGATCAAAGTCACAGACTTTCAGCCAAGGGTTTCAAAGACTAATAATTAGATATGGCAAGCAGGAAAAGGGTCATCTTGTCCCTTCCACTATGTGTACCCTTTGCTCTTTTAATTTATTTGTTTATTTCTTTAATCTTTCGAGTGGACCCCAAATTCAGAATGATGTAGAAGACCGGCAGGGAAATGCCAGCCTCCCAAACTATTGCAAGCGGTGCTGCTCTGTCGTTACGTTCTACTGCACTGAAGAAAATGAATCTTTTCAAACAGGTGAATTTTCCAACAGAAATAGCCCCAACAGTTTCGGTTCATTGAATAGAAAGTGTAATGGTGATCAAAACCTATTACCTTCAATGGAGTCTCTGACATTTCTGTCAAGCACACTGATCTAGTACAGATAGAGGGGTAGATAGGGGCGGGCAAAAAAGGATATGTGTTCACATGGGCCTGCATCCATACACACGTGCAATCTTTGCGTGTGTGTGAGAGAGAGATGGAGAGAGAGAGAGAGAGAGAGAGAGAGAGAGAGAGAGAGAGAGAGAGAGAGAGAGAGAGAGAGAGAGAGAGAGAGAAGGAGGAGGAGGAGGAGGAGGAGGAGGAGGAGGAGGAGGAGGAGGAGGAGGAGGAGGAGGAGGAGGAGGAGGAAGAATTGACTTGCAACATCAAAAAATAAGTGATGCTCTCCAGGACCATAAGAGAAACATCTACCAAATATGGTGAGGCATGCACAGAAGCTACTTTCTGCAGAATAGATCTGCCAGTCATCTTTCATTATCAAGAAGGTGTGATACCAATCAGCAATGTGTCAAACCACAAACCACATAGTCTGGGGCTGCCTTATTTGGTTGTCTGATTGCTTGTTTTGCATTATTTGGAACAGAATGGAGCGGAACGGAATGGAACAGAACAGAATAGAATAGAATAGAAAATACAGAATAGAATAGAATAGAATAGAATAGAATAGAATAGAATAGAATAGAATAGAATAGAATAGAATAGAATAGAATAGAATAGAATAGAATGGAATGGAATACAATAGAATAGAATAGAATAGAATAGAATAATATTAGAATGGAGTGGAGTGGAGTAGAGTAGAGTAGAGTAGAGTAGAGTAGAGTAGAGTAGAGTAGAGTAGAGTAGAGTAGAGTAGAGATAAAATGGAATGGAATGGAACAGAATGGAACAGAACAGAACAGAATAGAATAACAGAGTTGGAAGGGACCTTGAAGGTCTTCTAGTCCAACCCCCTAGTCAAACAGGAGAAGCTCCAGTGTTGAAGCATTCATAGCTTCTGAAGGCAAGCCGTTCCACCCATTAGTTGTTCTCACCGTCAGGAAATTTCTCCTTAGTTTCAGGTTGCTTCTCTCCTTGATTACTTTCCTGTCTTGCTTTCAGATGCTTTGGAAAAGAGCCTTGGTGGAGCAGTGGGCTGATGCCTCCTTAAGTAACACCAGCTCCCTGCAATTAGTACAGGTTCGCATCCCACCAGGCTCAAGGTTGACTCAGCCTTCCATCCTTCCGAGGTAGGTAAAATGCGGACCCAGATTGTTGGGGGCAATAAGCTGACTTTGTAATAATGCCGCTGGGGTGGCGAAAGCCCTAATAAGCAGGCATATACATAGAATGAAGGTTATTGCTAAGCACATTGGTTTGTGCTCAAAATTGTAAGCTGCCCTGAGTCTTTGGAGAAGGGCGGGATATAAATGGGATTAAAAAAAAAAGTTGACCCCCCCTTTTTTGTGGTAGCCTCTCAAGTACTGGAACCCTGATATCCTGACACCACTAGTCCTTCTTTTCACTAAACTGAACATGCCCAATTTTGGCAACCGTTCTTTATATGTTTTGCCTCCAACTCTGTAATTATTTTTGTTGCTCTTCTCTGTACTCTGCCATGTGTCATCTTGTTAACTACAGTATTAGCCCAGGGACCAGTCACTCTGTCTCAGCCCGTCCTTCTATTTTCCCCACACCAACAACCCTGTTCTGGGTTGGGCTGAGAGAAAGTGGCTGGCCCAAAGTCACCCAGGAAGCTTTCATGTCTAAGGTGGGTCTAGAACTCACCGTCTCCTGGTGATCGGCCCAAAGTCACCCAGTTGGCTTTCTTGCCTAAGGCAAGATTAGAACTCACCATCTCCTGGTGATTGGCCCAAAGTCATCCCAATGCCTTTCATACTAAGAAAGAACTAGGACTCACCTGATCTCCTGGTTTCTATGTCAGCACCTTAACCTTAGCTAGACCAAATTAGTTCTAAGGCTATTTTGTGCAGACCTTCACACCACTCCCAAAATTTAGTGTCAGTAAATTTGCACATTTCAATGGTGGCTTCTTTCTATGTAAGTTCTCCTGCTTGATCAGGGTGCTAGACTAGAAGACCCCCAGGTGCGTTCCAGCTCTATTCTATTCTATTCTATTCTATTCTATTCTATTCTATTCTATTCTATTCTATTCTATTCTATTCTATTCTATTCTATTCTATTCTATTCTATTCTATTCTATTCTATTCTATTCTATTCTATTCTATTCTATTCTATTCTATTCTATTCTATTCTATTCTATTCTATTCTATTCTATTCCATTCCATTCCATTCCATTCCATTCCATTCCATTCTATTCCATTCCACATTTTCTATTCTGTTCTATTCTGTTCTATTCTATTCTATTCTATTCTATTCTATTCTATTCTATTCTATTCTATTCTATTCTATTCTATTCTATTCTATTCTATTCTATTCTATTCTTGTCAACGCTGCTAACATCAAATGTTATTGCTTGACAAGAGATGAAGAAGTAGCTCTTTCATATGTTAAACTTGTGTATTGCTTGAAGACTTGTGTATTGTTTTAGTTTAAGGTTAGGGGAGGGGTTGAGTAGGATTGCACTTTTCAAGGCTATCTCTAACTAAGAAGATAAGGCTTTGGCGGGTCTTCTAACAGAAGGGTAACTGATTCTTTAAATTAATTGGAGAATATGATTAATGACAAAATTAGAAAGGTGGAGAATTGTGTTTTAATATATTGTGCAAGGGGCAGAGATTTCAGATTCCAGCTTCTTTCGAGCAAGCATTTGCCGGTGTATTAGGCTGAATAAAGGACTTTTAAGGTAAACAATGCCTCAGAGTCACTTGAAAAGCCCTTACGTCGGAAACTTGACTATTCTATTCTATTCTATTCTATTCTATTCTATTCTATTCTATTCTATTCTATTCTATTCTATTCTATTCTATTCTATTCTATTCTATTCTATTCTATTCTATTCTATTCTATTCTATTCTATTCTTTACTGAATAAGAATGCAATCATCTAGTTCCATGCATTTGGGAAGGGACAAAATTGTAAAAACTTGCATGTCCAATTCAAGACTGTTTGGCTGTATGCTTAGAGAAGGACAGTGTGCCCTAATATTATAGAATCTATCTACGAATGCCAAATGCTTCATGCTGATTACTCATCACTTGTCTGATATAACATGATATTTTCTCTGCCAGAAGGATTATGATCCCCCCCCCAAAAAAAAATCATTTAAGACTTGTTCTCTTTAGCTGCCAAGTGTAAACCAAGAACGAATGGGTAAAAATTGCAAGGAAGTTTTCAATGACATATTAGAAGACACTGCCTAGTGATGAAACCTCTCTGATTGTCCAACAGACTATTTCTGATGTAGACATCCCTTCCCAACAGGAATTTAAGCTGATGGTAGATGCTCTCCCAGGGATGCTATAATTGCAAGGCTCCTGAGCTAAACAGAGAGATGGATCAGATTGTTCTCAAGAACTTATTTTTATTTTTTTTTAAAAAAAAGTTGACCGCCTCTCTCTTTCTTGATCAAATGGAACAATGCAGAAGGAATGGGCCCAAAACCAGATGGATTCTTAGTTGGTTCACCAACCACGCCCAATGATAATGATGATGTCATCCATTCAGTCATGCCTGACTCTTGGCGATTCTATGGGCCAGGTTTCTTCAGATCTTCTGATCTTGCACAACTTCTTTGAGTTGTTCTACACTCTGGCTGGTGTCAGCTTTGACACCATGTTTTTGGGTGGCCTGGAGTAGAAGATCTTGCAGGTCCCTTCCAACCATTGATTCTTTGATGCAACCTTGTGATTCTATAAAACACTAAATGATATGATTTTAACCAAAGGGACTCTGTGTCCTAAGTACAGATGTTCGTAGAAAGACTCACTCAGTTAAAAAAAAAGCTGCATAACCCAGTACTACTAAAATACTAACAAAGTGTTCTGTTTCTGTTTTTATATGCAGTGAATCCCAATTCTTAAGAGAATTGCCTGAATTGCATAAGATGGTTAAAAGCCTGGAGTCTAAAATATATGAAGAATGCTTGCAGGAACTGAGTATGGCTAGTTTAGGGAAAAGAAGGACTAGGGGTGACATTATTCCAGTGTTTGAAGGGATGCCATAAAGAAGAGGCAAGACAAGAAACAATGGATGGAAACCGATCAAGGAGAGAAGCAACCTGGAATTAAAAGAGAAACTTCCTAACAGCGAGAACAATCAACCAGTGGAACGGCTTACCTTCAGAAGTTCTGGGTGATTCATCACTGGGTTTTTTTTAAGAATGGAACAGCCACTTGTCTGAAATGGTGTGGGGCAGGGGTCTTCAAACTTGGCCCTTTTATGACTTGTGGACTTCAACTCCCAGAATTCCTCAGCCAGGCATGCTGGCTAAGGAATTCTGGGAGTTGAAGTCCGCAAGTCATAAAAGGGCCAAGTTTGAAGAGCCCTGGTGTAGGGTCTCCTGCTTGAGCAGGGGGTTGGATTAAAAGACCTCCAAGGTCCCTTCCACCTCTCTTCCAATTGATTGAGAACAATCTTGCAAAGCAATGCATATTAAGCAATCTTGGGTCCCCTTGCTGTGCAAAACCCCATGCATTATTAATACAAGACAGAGCCCATTTATTATGGCATTATCTTAATTCGATCCATTTTCTACCTTGTCCACTGCTTATATTCTATTCTGCTTTGCCTTTGTGTCAGCACATAAAATGAACACCCACTGTCATAATCAGAATTTTATCATATGTCCCCATTACTTCCTAGCAACCTGCCTCTACCGTTGTTTCTAGGTGTTTCGCCAAGCTAATTTAACATCTGTGCACACTATGGAACTATATCAACCTACAAACGGCCAATGAAACCTAGAGCCTTGCCGAGAATTACCACATAGATAAATGGAGTTACATTAGTAATTGCAAATACGGCGCTGCGCTTCGTGGCAACTTGGTAAATAATCTTCGTTATCAGGGCCCGTGTTACATTCGGCACGGTTCCTGTGCTGAATAGTTAAGTTTATTTACCAGAACGTAAATGTGTGCTTTTTAAAATGAATTAAATCACACATGAATTGAATTAAATAATCCCAAATTGTTGCTCGCCCAGGATGGGATTGAGGATTTATATAGTATGCATTAAGAGTTGTAGGAGCTGAAAGGGAAGATGAGAGAGTTTTCTTGAATAATTAAAAGACTCCAGCTCTTTGAAATGCAAAACCAGCTGGAATCAGATCCCTGTGCATTCAAATTTGTGTACTTTGCAAACAGTGAAAAAACCAAGTCAGAGGCAGCTCCAGAGATGAAGGTTTGTAAGGAAACTAAGTCTTTACTTCCTCCAGGATAGTTGGAGAGGGAGAAAAGAATATTCTTAAACAGAAGTCTCTTAACAACCTCAGTAGAGGCTGAAAAAAAATCCCAAATAAAAATGGGCTCATCCAATGTGGTGCAGAAGCTTTAGGATTGCTTTGTCCAGAACTCCTGGTTCTTTGGGTTGATGAGTTTGGAGGTTGCAGTTATAAAACTCCATCTGGATCAAGGATAGAGCTTAGGAATGTATCCACTTCATCTTATCAGCTCAAAAGTACCATCAAGATAAAGCAGAAATGTTGGAATGGCATCCCACAGAATCACAGATAGTCCTTGACTTACAACCAGTGGTGGGTTTCAGCCGGTTCACACCGGTTCAGAAGAACCAGTAGCTAATTGTTTTTTTGACTTCAGCAAATTGGCTGAACCCCTAGTCCTTCTTCACAAGACCCAGAATGGCCCACCGGAAGTGCATTGACACCACTTCCAGAAGTCCGTTCTGAGCCTCGGAGGGCTGGGGGAAGCCTCCCCCAGAACGGCCCACTGGAAGTGTGTGGATGCCACTTCCAGAAGTCCATTTTGAGCCTCAGAGGCCTGGGAGAGGCCTCTCAGGCCCAGAACAGCCCACTGAAAGTGCGTGGATGCCACTTCTGGAAGTCTGTTCTGAGCCTTGGAGGCCTGAGGGAAGCCTTCTAGGCCCAGAATGGCCCACCAGAAGTGCCTGGATGCCACCTCTGGAAGTCCATTCTGGGCCTTAGAGGATGGACTTCCAGAAGTGGCAGAACTAGTTGTTCAGGTATTTGAATCTCAACCTACTTACAACCACTTTTTTTAGTGACTGTTCGAAGTTAGAAACATACTGTAAAAAGTGACTTACAACCATTTACCACAAATTGCAGCATCCCCATGGTTACATGATTAAAACTGGGACTCTTGGCAACTGACTCATATGTATGATGGTTGCTGTGTTCCAGGGTCATGTGATCACCATTTGTGACCTTCCGACAGTCAAAGTCGGAAGGTCACAAAAGCCTTGGTGGAGCAGTGGGCTAATGCCTCCTTAAGTAACACCAGCTGCCTGCAATGAGTGCAGGTTCGAGTCCCACCAGGCTCAAGGTTGACTCAGCCTTCCATCCTTCTGAGGTAGGTAAAATGAGGACCCAGATTGTTGGGGGCAATTAAGCTGACTTTGTAATAATGCCACTTGGGGCCCCCGAAAGCCCTAATAAGCAGGCATGTACATAGAATGAAGGCTATTGCTAAGCACATTGTGCTTTAGATTGTAAGCCGCCCTGAGTCTTCACAGAAGGGCGGGATATAAATGGGATTAAAATAAAATAAAATAAAGTCAATGGGGAAGCCAGATTTGCTTAACAACTGTGTTACTAACTTAAGAATTGCAGTTATTCACTTAACAGCTGTGGCAAGAAGGGTTGTAAAATGGAGCAAAACCCAGTTAAGAGGTCTCTTGCTTAGCAATGGAAATTTGGGGCTCATTTGTGATTGTAAGTCGAGGACTATCTATAGCAAATGCCTGGAGGTATGATGGAATGGAGTAGCACAGACTCACTCCCCAAAAGACAGAAATACAATTGGCACAGAGGCTCTCAGATAGCCAGCAGAGACGAAATCTCCATTTTCATCCTTCAAACAACCAAGTCTCCAGATTCATTCTTGAAAGACCACATCTGCATGTTCATCCTTGGAAGACCAAGTCTCCATGTTCATCCTTGAAAGACCAAGTCTCCATGTTCATCCTTGGAAGACCAAGTCTCCATGTTCATCCTTAAAAGACCATGTCTCCATGTTCATCCTTGGAAGACCAAGTCTCCATGTTCATCCTTGAAAGACCAAGTCTCCATGTTCATCCTTGGAAGACTATGTTCATCCTTGGAAGACCAAGTCTCCATGTTCATCCTTGGAAGACCATGTTCATCCTTGGAAGACCAAGTCTCTATGTTCATCCTTGGAAGACTATGTCCATCCTTAGAAGACCAAGTCTCCATGTTCATCCTTGGAAGAGCATGCTCATCCTTGGAACAATCAAATATCCATTTTTTATCCTTTGAACAACCAAATCTCCATGTTCATCCTTGGAAGACCAAGTCTCCATTTTCATTCTGGAACAACTATTTCATTGTTTGATCTTGCAGCTTTTCAAAGCTGTGCATCTATTCTGAGAAATGAAGAATTAAAGGAATGAATGAGGAACCAACAAAAATACAAACACTTCCTTAATATTTGTTCTCTAGTAAGTCCAATGTCTTGTTTTTACTGCACCAGAATCAAATAAAATAAGAAAGAAAAAAGGGGTATTTTGTTTAAGGACCAGTAGTAACCAGTGCACTCTGGAGATTCTCTTATAAAGAATGGTTGCATGAAATGGGTATCTCTGGTTTAATAAAAAGAAGGGCTGTGTATGAACAACATCAACATCATCAGGAAGAAGAAGAAGAAGAAGAAGAAGAAGAAGAAGAAGAAGAAGAAGAAGAAGAAGAAGAAGAAGAAGAAGAAGAAGAAGAAGAAGAAGAAGAAGAAGAAGAAGAAGAAGAAGAAGAAGTTGGAAGGGACCTTTGAGGTCATCTAGTCCAACCCCCTGCTCAGGCAGGAAACCCTATACCATTACAGACAAATGGCTGTCCAGTCTCTTCTTAAAAACCTCCAGTGTTGGAGCATTCACAACTTCTGGAGGCAAGCTATTCTAATTAATTAAAAGAAGAGGGGGTTGTTGAAAGAAAAATTCTTCATTAGGTCCAGTCCAAGCCAGGAATAAGAAAATGGAGAAATGGCTGTAGGAAAGAAGGTCCTATTTATTGAGTTGTCAGAAAGTTCAATGACACAGCATGTGTTTCTGGGATGGCTGACAAAATGGAGCTGGGAGTGGTGGGTATTTATACCTTGGTTTTTTGTGTTTGGAGTTGTTCCTATTCCTGTGGCTTGAACATTGACCCAAGCCTGCATGTGCTCTTCTGGTATTCTAATGGTGGTGGGTTAATCCTATTATGTCCTAAAGGTCATGACCTGCTTCTCTGGGGCTGTGGCTGATGACTATGTCCTGTGTTGGATTTTTGGGTGAGGGGTTGCTGGTTCCAATCCTATCACTCTGCTGTTGTTAGCTTTGAAATCTTGCCCCAAGGGATTTAGAAAGATCCTGCCTTGAATGGGTCTCTGCAGGTAGCATTTGCTCAGTCTTTGCGAATGGGATTATCAAATCTGCATTTCTATAGAGCTGGCCTGCTTATTTTCCACTTGGGGCTATTAACAAAAACTAGGCCTGCTTTTTTGCCTTTAAGGTCCTTTGGGGAAATATAATATTCTGCCTTTTTAATATTCCTCAAAATATTTCCTTCTCTGATGGGGTTGTGTGTGACTTCCCACAGGGTCAACCTATTCTTTAAAGCACCTGAAGGCAAAACAAGAAACAAAGGATGGAAACTAATCAAGGAAAGAACCAAGCTAGAACTAAGGAGAAATTTCCTAATGGTGAGAACAACCAGTGGAATGGCTTGCCTTCAGAGGTTGTGGGGTCCCAACCCTGGAGGCTTTCAAGAAGAGACTGGATTTGTCTGAAATGGTATAGGGTCACCTGCTCAAGCAGAGTGTTGAACTAGAAAACCTCGAAGGTCCCTTCCAACTCTGTTATTCTATTCTATTCTACTGTACTCTACTGTACTCTACTGTACTCTACTGTACTCTACTGTACTCTACTGTACTCTACTCTACTCTACTCTACTCTCCTCCATTCTATTCTATTCTATTCTATTCTATTCTATTCTATTCTATTCTATTCTATTCTATTCTATTCTATTCTATTCTATTCTATTCTATCCTAGTCTAGTCTAGTCTATTCCATATCTTCTCTTCTCTTCTCTTCTCTTCTCTTCTCTTCTCTTCTCTTCTCTTCTCTTCTCTTCTCTTCTCTTCTCCTCTTCTCTTCTCTCCTCTCCTCTCCCCTCCCCAACCATCCCATCCCATCCCATCCTATTCTAGTCTAGTCTAGTCTAGTCTAGTCTAGTCTAGTCTAGTCTAGTCTAGTCTAGTCCATATTTTCTCTTCTCTTCTCTTCTCTTCTCTTCTCTTCTCTTCTCTTCTCTTCTCTTCTCTTCTCTTCTCTTCTCTTCTCTTCTCTTCTCTTCTCTTCTCTTCTCTTCTCTCCTCTCCTCTCCTCTCCCCTCTCATCCCATCCCATCCCATCCCATCCCATCCCATCCCATCCCATCCCATCCCATCCCAGTCTAGTCTAGTCTAGTCTAGTCTAGTCTAGTCTAGTCTAGTCTAGCCTAGTCTAGTCTATTCCATATTTTCTCTTCTCTTCTCTTCTCTTCTCTTCTCTTCTCTTCTCTTCTCTTCTCTTCTCTTCTCTTCTCTTCTCTTCTCTTCTCTTCTCTTCCCTTCTCTTCTCTCCTCTCCTCTCCTTTCCTCTCCTCTCCCCTCCCCTTACCTCCCCTCCCCTCCCATATCCCATCCCATCCCATATCCCATCCCATCCCATCCCATCCCATCCCATTACCATCCCGTCCCGTCCCATCCCGTTCCATTCCATTCCATTCCATTCCATTCCATTCCATTC